>NC_045986.1:8842922-9077922 GCF_010909765.2 Amblyraja radiata | reverse complement strand
TCGTGTTTTAAATTGAGATTGTCCGTAAACAGTAGGGCGACACGGTGGCGCAGCGGTTGAGTTGCTGCGTTGAAGCACTTGCAGCGTCGGAGACCCAGGTTCGATCCCGACTACGGGTGCTGTCTGTATGGAGTTTGTACGTTCTCCCCACGTGGGTTTTCTTGGAGATCTTCTGGTTCCTCCCACACTCCAAAGATGTGTAGGCGTGTAGATTAAGTGGCTTGGTATAAATGTAAATTGTCCCTCGTGTGTGTGCCGATCACTGGTCAGTGTGGACTTGATGGGCTGAAGGGCCTGTTTCCTCGCTGTAACTCTAAACTAATTTATAGTCCTTTTCATGACATGAGCTATAAGGGAGAGGGACTGATTGAAGAACACATCCATCTTCCCTTTTGAATGGGACTGTTTGATTTACTTAGCCCCATTCACTCATTACAAAAAGACATATGGCTATCGTCCAAACACCAAAACCTTATAGAATCGTGGTTCAGAGTTTGTCCTTTCTAACTATTGAAATTGCATTATTTTCTTTTGAACTATTTTAGTGATCCCTTTAATCCAGCTTTGTGGCTGAGCACTTGCTGCCCCCATAAGCAATTAAAACAACAATTAAGAAGCAGGATAAATTCATTAAAAAAAATGGTTGATATTTTGTGTGACATTTGAATTCTTAATATATGTGTTGTTAAGGCAATTTTAATTAAGACCTAATTCCCTACAAATTTCTTACTTCCCAAAAAAGAGTGGCATGATGGCACAGCGGTAGAGTTGCTGCCTTACACAGAGACCCGGGTTCGATCCTGACTACGGGTGCTGTCTTACGGAGTTTGTACGTTTGCCCTGTGACCGTGAGGGTTTTCTCTGGGTGCTCCAGTTTCCTCCCACACTCCAAACACATGCAGTTTTGTAGGTTAATTGGCTTCAGTAAAATCGCCCCTAGTGTGTAGGATAGTGCTAATCACTGGTGATCACTGGTCGGCTCCGTGGGACGAAGAGCCTGTTTCCGTGCTGTATCTCTAAAGTCTAAACTCCTTCACAGAATAGCAGAAATGAACGCAATCCTACCACGTATTTCCCACTACAAATGGAATATCCCGCAAATTTCAGAATGATCAGGATCCATTCACATTCCATTCACATTCCATTCACATTCTATCAGTCACGATAGAGACTTAATGATCTGCAAGGTATAGAGTATAAAGTGATCTAGCACAGAAACAGGCCCTTCAGCACAACTTGTCCATGCTGACAAAGATGGCCCATCAAAACTCGTGCATTTGTCCACGTTTGGCCCATACCAACCCTCACGGTCCTTCAGATCCACATCAGCCGGTCTCCTCTCCATCCACAAGTCCAACCTCCGCAGTTTTGAGGACAGAGCCTTCTCCAGGGCAGCTCCCAGGCTGTGGAACTCCCTCCCCCAACTGATCCGCAATTCCGTGTCCCTCACCATCTTCCAGTCCCACCTCAAGACCCATCTCTTCACCTCTGCCTATCCTTAGCCCCACGTCCCCCTCCCTTTTCATCTGTGCATGAATTGCCTCATATTGTGTTTTGAATTGAATTCTGTCTTTAATTTGTATACTCGTCATGTCTCTACTATTTATTTCATTCCCCTTACATGTTTTTCCTCTACCTGCTAAATTTTTGTAAGGTGTCCTTGAGACTCTTGAAAGGCACCCATAAATAAAATGTATTATTATTATTATTATTATCTGTCGAACGTTTCCTATCCATTTCTTGATCATTGTCTTTGCAAAGGCTACCATGTGAATATTATGTGGTCATCCTAGCCTCCTTCACCTTGGCTCCACCATTCGGTCAGAATACCTGTTACAGGGATCTGATTTCACTGATGCCAGGAGCCCCCTGGAGTTTAGAAGGATGAGAGGATATCTTATTGAAACATATAAGATTATTAAGGGTTTGGAAACGCTAGAGGCAGGAAACATGTTCCCAATGTTGGGGGAGTCCAGAACCAGGGGCCACATTTTAAGAATAAGGGGTAAGCCATTTAGAACAGAGATGAGGAAATACTTTTTCACACAGAGAGTTGTGAGTGTGTGGAATTCTCTGCCTCAGTGGGGCCGATTCTCTGGAAACTTTCAAGAGAGAGCTAAATAGGACTCTTGAAGATAGCGGAGTCAGCGAATATGGGGAGAAGGCAGGAACGGGGTACTGATTGTGGATGATCAGCCATGATCACATTGAATAGCGGTGCTGGCTTGAAGTGGCGTACTCCTGCACCTATTGTCTATGGTCTATTGTCTGGAAGATACAATAGGCATCTTCCACTGCAGCTACCTTCACTCCAGAAAAGACAATTGTTTTGTTGACTCAATTGGAGATCACGGATTATTGTGACTCCATTAAACAATTATTGGTGCCGCCTGTGTGGAGTTTGCACGTTCTCCCGAACTGAGTTACTCCAGCACTGTTTGTCCTTCTTTTGTAAACCAGCATCTGCACTTCCTTGTACCTATGCCCTGTTGTTTTTGACACTCCGACCATGTGATGAAAGATTCTGACTATCTTCCTAAACTATGCCTCATGTGATTTTATATACCTCTGGCAGGTCATCCATCGACCTTCCTTCCCTCTAGGGAAAACAAGCCCAGCTTATCCAATCTCTCCCCATCACTAAAGTCAATCTAAACAAGATCTTGGTGAATGCCCTCTTCACTCTCTTCAGCAACAACACATCTTTCCTCTCGTGTGGTAACGGGAGCCGCTCACAATACTCCAGGTACGATCTGACTAGTGTTTGGCAAAGGTGTAACGTAACGCCCTAAGTTTTCGATGCCATGCCCTGACCAAAAATCCACCAGTGTTTGTTGGCCTTTCTGTCCCATAACAACTGACTGAGGCCAATATCTCCGGCTAAGATCAGGTTCAGTTTCAGAGACGTGAGACTTGGTTGCAAGATAGCGCCAGGACATGGCGTGCTATCCCAGAAGAGGATCAATTATTCACTACATCTGCTCCACGCTTCTGCTCGTGTGTGATTGCCCCTTTGATGTCTCGTTATTACCCTTCCATATCTCTGTGTCTCCCTCTCCCTTGACTCTCAGCCTGAAGAAGGGTCTTGATCGGAAACATCATCCATTCCTTCACTCCAGAGATGCTGCCTGACCCGCTGAGTTACTCTGCCATTTTATGTCTATCTTCAATGCGTCCGCAGTTCCTTCCTACGTTTTTCACTGTATTCTCTAAAACGTGACAATAATAAACGGAACTTTGAAGGCAAGCGTGCCCTATGCCTTCTTCACTATCCTATCTACTTGCCATAGAGTCATACAGCATGGAAACAGGCCCTTCAGCCCAACTTGCCCACACCGGCCAAAATGTCCCAGCTACACTAGTCCCACCTGCCTGCGCTTGGTCCATATCCCTCCAAACTTATCCTATCCATGTACCTGTCTAACTGTTTTGTAAATGTTGGGATAGTCCCAGCCTCAACTACCTCCTCTGGCAACTTGTTCCATACACCCACCACCTTTTGTGTGGAAAAGTTAAGCTTCAGATCCTTAGTAAATATTTTCCCCTTCACCCTGAACCTATGTCCTCTGGTCCTCGATTCCTCCACTCTCGGCAAGAGACTCTGTGCATTTACCTAATCTATTCCCATCTACACTAGTCCCACCTGCCTGCATTTGGACCATATCCATCTAAACCTGTCCTATCCATGTACCTGTCCAAATGTTTCATGAACGTAGCGATAGTAAACGTGTTGTGTGGCCTCGTTCAATGAACAATGGACTTGAACCCCAAGCTCCTACAGATCAACAACATCCCTTAGTTCCCTACTCCCAATGTCAATTCCCAAACAGGATAACGTTGATATGAATTTCCATCTGCATCCTTCCATCTAACGTTCCATCCGATTTACATCCTGAAGGTCAGACAACTTTCCTTGCCATCCACACACAATCCGTCCCATTCACAAGCCGACTAATCACACCCCCTGCACTCAGAACCAAATCATTAATATAAATACCACAAACGGGGAAAGAGCAATGAGCTTCTCACTGACCTCTGTTTGTGCCCATTTAATACGAGTAGAATTTGAGGCCTTTTAAAAAGATGAGTTGTTAGAAGGGGGCTGCACAGTGGTGCAGCGGTAGAGTTACTACCTTACAGCTCCAGAGACCCGGGTTCGATCCTGGCCATGGGTGCTGTCTGTACAGAGTTTGTACGTTCTCTCTGTTGCTACCTGGATTTTCTCAGAGATCTTCGATTTCCACACTCCAAAGACATACTGGTTTGTAGGCATGGTGTATATGTAAACTGTCCCTAGTGTGTCAGTGCGGACTCAGTGGGCCGAAGGACCTGTTTCTGTGTTGTGTCTCTCAACTAAACTAAAACTAAACCGAATACACGATTATGATATTGATAAGTTATTCCATGGAAACGTAATGGATAAAATGTCAGTGTTTGGTGGCTATATAAGTGGCAACATTCTCCTATCTGAGATGGCGGAGAATGTGCTGAAGACCCTTGCAGGAGCTGAACCTTTGACCTAAGATGACACTGTGGACTTGTACTCCCAAAGTGATGTTCTTTTTGAGGAGTCATCTACAGCTTTATTTGTTAAACCACATGATGGGCGAACCTTCTGAAACCAGATATCACTCTTCCCCCAATGAATGATTACCTGATGCATTAATAATCTTTGTGCAATAACAATAATACTAATAATAATAATAATAATAATAATAATAATAATAATAATAATAATAATAATAATAATAATAATAATAATCATCATCATCATCATCATCATCATCATCATAATAATAATAATAATAATAATAATAATAATAATAATAATAATAATAATAATAATAATAATAATAATAATAATAATAATGAGATTATAATCTTTGTGAGTTATCCCAAGATTGGTGGCAAGGGAATGTCCTCCATGTGAACTAATTTGAAACTTTATCACAAATGTCCTCTGGTCCTTTGTATTTTGGTGAGAGTTTTCAAGGCAATAATGGGAACTGACAGGATAGAGAGATACTCTTTCCATTGATGGGTAGACCCCATTTTATCAGCATGGTTTGGGATAGGAAGAAATTACAGAGAGTTGTGGATGCAGCCCAGACCATCACACAAACCGACCTTGCCTCTATCGACTCCATCTACACCTCACTCTGCCTCTGCAAGGCCAGCAGCATAATCAAGGACCAGTCACACTGGTCTCCCCTCTCCCATCGGGAAAGAGGTACAGAAGTGTGACGGTTCTTATAAGGCAAATGAAACGTGCTCTCACCAGCTAGAGAGCGGTCCTGACCTCCTATCTACCTCATTGGAGACCCTCACACTTTCTGTAATTAAAATATATAGGATTTTATCTAGCACTAAACATTCTAACCTTTGTCTTGTATCTGTACACTATGGACGACTTGATTGCAATCATGTATAGTTTTTTCATTGACTTGATAGATAGCATGTGACAAAACGCTTCTCACTGTACCTGGGTACACGTGACAATAATAAACGGAACTAAACAAAACTAAACGACACTAAACGAAACTAAACAAAATTTAATGAAACAAAACTAAACCAGGCTGGGACTGGTGTGTATGAAGCACATCCAGCTGTTCCAGCATGAAACTTAGATAGACACCTACATGGAAAGACTGGTCAGAAGTTGAACCTTTTTACCACAGGTATAATCATCGTTGATAGATTATTGTAAAGCAACGATATTAGGGATAAGGGGAAATGGGAAAGTTCAAAGATTAGCCGTGAGCTCAAAGCGTGTTAGAACATGTGCAAGGCTGAGAGTTTAGTTTAGTTTAAAGATATAGCGTAGAAACAGGCCCTTCAGCCCACGGAGTCCATGCCATCCTGCGGTCACCCGGTACACTATCCTGCACACCAGGGACAAATGTACAGAGGCCACTTAACTTACAAACCTGTACGCCTTTGGAGTGTGGGAGGAAATCGGAGCTCCCGGAGAAAACCCACGCAGTCACAAGGAGACGGTACATACTCTGTACAGACAGCAGACGAGGTCAGGATTGAACTCGGGTCTCTGGCGATGTGAGGCAGCAATGCTACCGCCCAGTGGCCTCCTCCTGTTGTGATGCTCTCCTTAACACCAAAGCCGTGAAGGGAGCACATGGAGCGAAGCTTGCCAAATATCGTGAACCTGTTTTGTAGCAGGTTTGGCTTTTTTACTATTTAACTCCATTGTCTTGTCAGTTAATGCATAAGTTATAAATTACTTGTTGTCAGGGGTGGAATTAGAGCTCAAATGTAATTCTTTACGTAAATACGAACCGAAAAAGATACTGGCATTTTATTTATTACCAAGTTAAAGAGACAACCATGATTTAATCAGTTCACCGCAACTATGAACGGTGCCTTTACCTGACTGGACAAGTCATTAATCCTTTGCGTCAATGACTGAACATGTTCTTAACCGCGTGGAGATGGGGTGTTGTATCTGTGACTCCACAGAAAAAAACACGGTTGCCGGAGTACAAGCAAATATTTCTGCTGCCTCATTAGAGGAGAATCTGCATTGTTGGTGAATGTGCGTCAAATTCCTGACTGTTTACTGAGCGGAACAGTTCTTTTAATATCCTGCCTGTGTTATTAGATACATGGTGAGAGGTCGAGGCATGGGCTGTTTCCAGCATTCCACCATGAAGGGAGACATTAGAGAGGGCGGAAGGAATCTGTGGAAATATTGTTAGATTTAGATCTGTAATAGAGGGTTTCTGTGGACAAATTGCGGCAATTTCCATTGTTGTGGCATTGAATAAAAATCCCACCACCTTCAGCTGACTTTAACATTGCGGAGCCTGGTACCTCTCGCCGAGATCACCAGTGGTGGAGCTCCATCCAGCGCGGCCTGTTGGCTTGGAAGCCGCGGTCTCCGGTAAGGAGGCGGCCGTCCCTGGCACCGCAAGCCACTGAGAGGGTTCTCCCGACGCCGGAGCACCATCACCCGGCGAGAACGGCCGGGAACATCGGGCCTCCATAGCAGCGAATGTGGAGGCCTCAATAGGCCCGACTATGTGTGGACATGGGGTTGGGGACCGGACTTTGTGCCTTCCCCCACAGTGGGAACCATTGTGGGGGGATGTTTTTATGTTTTAATGTTAAACTTCTTCTTTAATGCTATGTTGTGTTTTTATTAGTGTGCTGCAAGGACATCTGAATTTCCCCTTTATAAGGGCATTAATAAGGTATTTATTATTATTATTTTTTAGTATTAGCTGCATTACAATATTCACCATACTCCAGAAGATAATTCATTGCGTGATATAATTCCTGAGATTTAGTTTAGTTTAGTTTAGTTTAGTGACACAGTGTGGAAACAGGCCCTTCGGCCGTCCGAGTCCGAGTCCGTGCCGACCAGCGATCCCCGTACACCAGCACTGTCCGACACAATAGGACCAATTTTACGATTTTACCAAAGCCAATTAAACCTACGTACCTGCACATCTTTGGCGTGTATGAGGAAACAGGAGCACCCGGAGAAAACCCACGCCGGTCACGGGGAGAACGTACAAACTCTGTTCAGACAAGTGCCCGTAGTCAGGATCGAATCTGGGTCTCAGGCGCTGTGAGGCAGCAACTCTACCGCTGCACCACCGTGCCACATGCATATTTCACATGACATAGAAGGAGATGTTATGAAGCAGTGTATAATTGAAAATCTTTCTTTTCGGTTTTAACCCTTTAAAGATTAGAGCGTTTGCCGAGTCCCAAAACTAAACTAACCTTGACATGAATTAATATAATTAAGCCGTCCACTGTGGACAAATAAAGTGCAAGTTACAACATTGGAGTCCAATAAAGTCCTATTAAAGATGGATCAAAGGTCTCCATTGAGGTAGATGGGAGGTCACGACCACTCTCGAGCTGATGAGAGGACCGTTCAGTTGCCTGCTTGATATGACGACACTCTCCATGGTTCAACGGTACAACAGTGCTTTATTTGTCAGTGGATTCCTTTCGCATATTTACACATGCCGATACCGCCATGTTGTGCGCCATTTCCAACGTCCAAAGTCCGGGCCGACTGGGGGGGCCAGGATTGTCAATCAAGATGTTAGTGAATGCCTTCAGGGCTTCATAAGTTAACTCAATTTTGCATCTACCTGCCAACTTCACCTCCTGCCTCACATGCCGGACTGGTACTCAAGGGAAGCAATATTATCAGTAATTGTGATTTCATTAACAATGTTATTGATTTCTGTGCCGTTGTGTTAATGTACATAGTTCAGGGGGATAGAAGAGAAAACGAGCGAGAGACAGAATTATTTTTTTTTTACTGCCTTTTCCTTTTGTTAATTGATAGATTGGTGCCAAATCAATACAAAGCCAGGACTGTCGGCAAAAATGTGAGAGAATTAGATGATCTGCTGTCAGAGAGGACTCATTCTTCAAACTCTTCTTCCACTCTGAGCGAGTGGTTCTTGGAATCCCTGATGGGAAAAGATATCACGCTGCCCAGATTCATCCTGATCCGACTGTCAATGGTTATGTTTGGTGAGGAATAAATCCTTGCAACTCACTCCTCCAACATGGCATAGAACAACTGACTGAAATACGTCACTATGACTTAACCCTGATGCAAAACATTGTTCCCGTCAGCGTTTCCGTTGGACATTTATCCTGTAAATAAATATATTAAAAAGTAATGGAAGGAGATATTAAAAATGAACCTCTATTAAAATGCTGGAATTATCGCTTGAAGTGTAAATAGACACAGACCATTAGAAAGGGAAGCAAGACTTAGCCATTTGAACCCTTGTGTAGAAAGGAACTGCAGATGCTGGTTTACACCAAAGATAGACAAAATGCTGGAGTAACTCAGTGGGTCAGGCAGCATCTCTGGAGAGAAGGAATGGGTAACGATTCGAGTTTGGACCCTTCTTCAGTCAACCACTACCCAACACACACAAGGGACAATTTTGACATTTACACCGAGCCAATTAAGCTACAAACCTGCACGTCTAACTGAAGATATCGGAGAAAACCCACGCGGTTGTGGGGGAAACGTACAAGCTACGTACAGACAGTACCCGTAGTCAGGATCGAACTCGGGTCTCTGGCGCTGTAAGGCAGCAACTCTACCGCTGCACCACTGTGCCGCATCGTTCGATAAACGTACAAACGTCCATATCAATTCCAACTGTCACTTCTCTCCCTCACTATGGGTGGTGTGTGTTTATACCAGATGATTCCTTTAGAAACTTGGCGTCATTATTCTAACTCATCCATGGATAACCGGAGCGGGTGGGTCTTTGCCAGCTGTCAAAACTTTCAAATAAATGGTGTTGTGGCGGAGGGTGGGTGGGAGGGGGGGGGAGGTGGGGGGGGGGGGGGGTTGGGTGGGTGGGGGGGTATGGGGGTGGATGAACTCCTTCAAGATACCACAGGAAGAGCAAGTGTTGCTCATTGGACCCCTCCATATCCTCCTTTCAATAAGGTCGATGGTTCGTTTATTGGCACGTGTGCGATGGAATTCTTTTTTTGGCTACAGATCAGTAAGATTCTTGCCCTACATGAGTACAATCCCCAGTCAAACACATAATGCATAGAAACAGCCCACTCAGTCTATAGTTATCAGGTTATTGTTAACTTTCACATCACCTCCAATTTTCATCTTTCTCCCTCTCTGGATCTACAGATTCTTTCAGCACCAAGAATGTATTCACTTGCACCTCCTCCAACCTCATCTACTGTATCAATTGTTCTCAGTGGCCTCCTATGCAGTATATCAGCGAGACCAAGCGCAGGCTCGGCGATCGTTCCGCTGAACATCTCCGCTCAGTCCGCCTAAACCTACCTGATCTCCCGGTTGCCAAACACTTTAGCTCCACCACCCATTCCAAATCTGAACTTTCTGTCCTGGGCCTCCTCCATTGTCAGGAAAATTGGAGGAACCGCATCTCATATTTCGCTTGGGTAGTTTACACCCCAGCGGTATGAACATCGACTTCTCTAACTTCAAGTAACCCTTTGCATCCCCTCCCTCTCCATCCCTCCCCCACCCTAGTCATCCTGCTAGTTTCACTGTTCATACCCCTTTGGTATCACCTCTTCTGCAGCCAACAATGGACCATTGTGGGCTCCACCTTTCCTTGGTCATCGATGCCGCCTCTGCTTTGTTCTGCACCTTCACACACCTCTAGTTTCCATCTCCCCTGATCCTCAGTCTGAAGAAGGGTCTCGACCTGAAACGTCACCTATTCCTTTTCACCAGTGATGCTGCCTGACCCGCTGAGTTACTCCAGCACTTTGTGTCTTTATTCAGCTCAGCCTTGAATAAACCCACAATATGACCAGCTGCAGCCTATACGGGTTCGGGACTTTTCTAGATCCTCAGTATTTTGAATGAAGAAGTCTTTCTTCATCTCAGTCTGCAACTAACCCCTTATACTGTGTCGATATCCATTTCTAATGCCCCTGTCCCACTTAGGAAACCTGAACGGAAACCTCTGGAGACTTTGCGCCCCACCCAAGGTTTCCGTGCAGTTCCCGGAGGTTGCAGGTGGTGGAAGCAGGTAGGGAGACTGACAAAAACCTCTGGGGACCGCATGGTTACCTTGGGTGGGGCACAAAGCCTCCAGAGGTTTCCCTTCAGGTTTCCTAAGTGGGACAGGGGCATTAAGTCTACTCACAATGCTGGCAATCATCTTCTGGATATCCCAGCGAGAGAACACAAACACTCACAATGTTGCCTGTCAGTCCTGTTCCAATGATATTCTCCAGACTCCAGTGGTGTATGTGATTGTCCAAGTTTAGTATAGTTTAGAGATACAGTTTGGAAAGAGACCCTTTGGCCCATCAAGTCCAAGCCAACCATCGATCGCTCAATCACACTAGTCTATGTTATCCTGCATCTCATCCATTCCCTACACATTAGGGGCAATTTACAGAGGCTAATTATTCTACAAACCTGCACGTCTTTCGGGATGTGGGAGGAAACTGGAGCACATGGAGGAAACCCACTCCTTCATAAGCTAGGCTACTGTCTCACTCCCCTCTACCCATAAGAACATAACAAATAGGAGCATAATTAGATCATGGCTGTTCTATCTTTCCCTCTCAACCCCATTCTCCTGCCTTTCCCCCATAACCTTTGACGCCCTTGCCAATCAAGATCCTATCTCTGCTTTAAAATAAATCTCAGCTTTAAAAATACTTAGTCTTGGCCACTACAGCCACCTGTGGCAATGAATTCCACAGATTCTCGCCCCTCTGGCTAAAGAAATGCCTCCTCTTCTTCTTTTTAAAGGTATGTCCTTTTATGCTGAGGTCAGGATCGAGCCGTGTCTCTGGCGTTGTGAGGCAGCAGCTCTACCAGCTGTGCCACTGCGCTGCCCTTTGAGAAGTTAGGATCTATAGTTCACTAATGTCCAAATTCCTCTTTTCTGCTGAAGACATTGGGACAATATCAGGAATGAGTGGGTTAACCTACGATGAGCGTTTGTCGGCACTGGGCCTGCACTCGCTGGGCTTTAGAAGAATGAGGGGGGACCTCATTGAAATGTACAGAATAGTGAAAGGTTTGGATAGAGTGGATGTGGAGAGAATGTTTCCATTAGTGGGAGAGTCTAAAACTAGAGGTCACAGCCTCCGAATTAAAGGAAGTTCCTTTATGAAGGAGATGAGGAAAAATTTCTTTAGACAGAGGGTGGAGATCTGTGGATTTTTTTGCCACAGAAGGTTGTAGAGACCAAGTTAGTGGATATTTTGAAGGCGGAAATAGATAGATTCTTGATTAATACAGGTGTTAGCGGTTATGGGGAGAAGGCAGGAGAATGGGGTTAAGAGAGGAAGATAGATCAGCCATGATTGAATGGCGGAATAGACTTGGTGGGCCGATTGGCCTAATTCTACTCCTATTCCTAATGACATGAATATCGGGATATCGGGATATTTGGGACAATATTGAGATATCGGGACAATATTGGGACAATATTTTCTGTTGACGTTATTGGGACAATTGTGTAAGAGGAAGATGGAACTCTATGACTTTGGCAGCGTCAGTACATTCCACTGCCGGTGGTGTGAAAGTATTTCTCGCAACACATTTAATTGATGGAAAGAATGAAAAACATTGCAAGATAATAGACCTGTGGGAGGGAGCTACAATTGTGCAACCTGATTTTACATGGCATGATTCAATTATAACTTCTAATATCACTTCCACGTACTTAATTACAGAGACGATTGGTAATGTGCAAGGATATATAATTCTAGGTGATACCAAGTTGGAATTTGGTTTAAAGCTAAGGAGCATCGCACAACTTGCTTTAAGACATTGTAACATTATTGTTGGACTTGGCATCTGTCACTGGAGAAAGTTTTGCTGGCCTGGGTCATAGAGTCATTGTCATACAGTATGAAAAGTGGCCCTTCGGCCCAACGTGTCCATACCGACCCAGATCCCCATCTATGGTAGTCCCATTTGCCCGCATTTGGCCCATGTCCCTCTAAATCTTTCCTTTCCATGTACCTGTCCAAATGCTGTTATAGTACCTGCCTCAACTACTGCTCTGGCAGCTTGTTCCAAAGACCCACCAGGTCTGTGTGAAACAGCTGCCTCTCAGGTTCCTATTAAATCTTTCCTCTTCCACCCTAAACCTGTCCCTAATTCTTGATTCCCCTACTCTGGATAAAATACTTTGTGCATTCACCTTATCCATTCCCCTCATAATCTTATACATCTTTATAAGATCACCTCTCAGTCTCCTGCACTCCATGGAATAAAGCCCTAGTCTGCCCAACCTCTCCCTATAGCTCAAGCACTTGAATCCTGCCAATATCCTTGTAATGTGTAGGAAGGAACTGCAGATGCTGGTTTGAACAGAAGATAGGCAAATGGCAGTGGGCAGGTGCTATAGACCTGCACGGAAAGGTAGACGCTCCCGCCCCCACGAGTCTCGGGCAGATGGGGTTCGTCGGCCTGGGAAGGTGGTCCATCTAGGAGAGGGAAAACTCTGATTTAAAACCTCCACTGCCTTGTGGCATTATCCAGTCATGGAAAAGGCTCCTGGAGTAAACCTCAAGAAAATCCGGAGTCGGAGGTCCTAAGGCAGTTCGTCGTTGTCTACAACCTCGCTCTGGCAGCTCCTGCGACGGCGCTGGTGCCAAACTGTAACGGCCCTGCTGTTCCTTTGGATCGATCAGCGACGTGGAGAGGGGGGACGTGCTACATGGGCAACAGCCTGTCCTCCACATGACATCGCCCAGGCTTGCATCCGACCACACATTACCTGCAAACTAGGATGCATCACCCACGGTCAGTCATGACCGAGGGGGGCCGACTAGACACAGTGGGACAGGCAGCATCTCTGGAGAGAAGGAATGGATGACGTTTTGGATTGAGGCCCTTGTTCAGTCTGTTTTAGTTCCTTCCTAAATTAAAACAGGTGCATTTTACACACAATGTCACTGAGTTGGGAATATTGCTTCTGGTAGCCGGGCGTAATAAGATTCAGATGAACCTACAATGAAGTTTGTTCAGTTTTACATCTTTTTGAAGCTCAGCATACTTGACATGCTTTGAAATAATAATTTGCTTTGCAATGTACTTGGCACAAATATTCCGAATCAGTTTCTATTTTACCTCATGCATAGTGTTGCTCAAACGTTGGTTATTTTTTTCAATTTATTGTGGTCACTAGTATCCAGGAAACTGACTCAATTGAAGAACTGATTGCACTAAAGTGAAGCAATGTTGATTTGCATTCTGGCTTCCATTGCAGTGACGTGTCATGTGGCTGATAATAGGTTAGAATAGATGACAGCCTTCGATCAGGTCGCTTAAGCAGGACTTTTATAGGTAACTTTAAGCAAAAAACAATTGTAGAAAAGACACATTGTTGGTGGCACAGTGGCGCGAGTCACTTTATTGTCACGAGTACCGAGGTACAGTGAAAGCCTTTTTGTTGCGTGCTGCCCAGTCAGCGGCAAGACGATACGTGATAATGACTATACATGAGAGGCCAATGCCTCACAGCGCCAAAGACCCGGATTTGATCCTGATCTCAGCTGCTGTTTGTGTGGAGTTTGCACGTTCTCCCTGTTGACCACGGGGGTTTCCTCCAGGTGTGCCGGTTTCCTCGCACGTCCCAAAGATGTGTGGGTTTGTCGGTTAATTGGCCATTGTAAATTGGCCCCTGGTGTGCAGGAAGTGGATGCGGAATGGGGATAACAGAACTAGCTTGAACCAGTGATCGATGGTCGGTGTGGTGGCTGTGGGCTGAAAGGCCTTTCTCTATCTCTATTTTATTTAGATTAATTTAGAGATACAGCGTGGAAGGCCCTTCGGCCCATCGAGTCTGCACTGACCAGCGATCCCCATACACTAACACAATCCTACACACTAGGGATAATTCACAATTTTACCGAAGCCAATTAACCTACAAACCTGTATGTCTTTGGAGTATGGGAGGAAACCAGAGCACCCGGAGAAAATCCACGCAGGTCATGGGGAGAACGTACAAACTCCGTACAGACAAGCAACTGTAGTCAGGATGGAACCCGGGTCTCTGGCGCTGTAATGCGGCAACTCTACCGCTGCGCCAGCGTACAGCGCCATGCGGGATGTGGAAAACCTTTTCAGAGAAATAGACCAATGATGTTGCTGCTATTCACGTGACCACACCGTTCTAGAGATTTACTAGAATATCACAAGGATGACTGGAACATGTATAGACACTGCACGCAGGCCACAATTAAAATAATTGATGACAAAAATAAAATTCCTGATTCTTGCTCCAATTAACTTTCTCACGCACATGAACACAGAAATATGTTTTCTGCTTTGTTGGTTAATCACTGTGCCAGAAAAAATGGTAAGGAGTCAGAGTTAAAGGGAAGTACTTCACAGCTCAGGTAGTCTCTCTGGAGGGAGAAACAGGTCATGCTTCAGATCAAAAACCATTCATTAGAACAGTTCAGGCCATCGATTGAAAGGATAACTCTCTCTCCACCACAGATGCTACCTGGCCTGCTGAGTATCCAAGAGTCAAGAGTGTTTTATTGTCATATATCCCAGACAGAACAATCAAATTCTTACTTGCAGCAGCACAACAGAATATGTAAACATAGTACACTGTAAACCAGGGGTCGGCAACATACAGCCCATGGGCCGGATCCAGCCCGTAATCCAAAATCATCCGATCGGCAGGCATATTTTTTTTCAATTAGTTTTCGTGACCTGGGAACTGCAGCCAGTCCCGGGGACAAACTCAAGTGCAGTTTCCTACCACTTCAAGCAGGGTGCAAGGCCATCAAATACAAGTGCAGTTTCATGCCATTTCAAGCAGGGTGCAAGGCCACCAAATTCAAGTGCAGTTTCATGCCATTTCATGCAGGGTGCAAGGCCACCAAATTCAAATGACACCTCCTATTTACCCTTCTCCCTCTCCAATTGTTGATTAAACCTGACCATATTATGGCTCCTTTACCTCAAGTTCCTTTATCAAATCCGGTTCATTACACAACACTAAATCCAGTATTGCCTTCTCCCTGCTGGGCTCCAATACAAGCTGCTCTAAGAATCCATCACGGAGGCACTCCACAAACTCCCTTTCTTGGGGTCCAATACCAACCTGATTTTCCCAATCTATCTGCATGTTGAAATCTCCCATAGCAACCGTAGCATTACCTTTACGACATGTCATTTTAATATCCGATTCAACTTGCACCCTATATCCAGGTTACTGTTTGGGGGCCTGTAGATAAGTCCTATTAGGGTATTTTTACCCTTACAATTCCTGTTCTATCCATACTGACTCCACATTTCCTGTTTCAATATCGCCCCTTGCAAAGGACTGAATTTCATTCCTCACCAACAGGGTAACCCCACCCCCTCTGTCTAACTCTTCGATAGGAGGTATACCCTTGAATATTCAGTTCCCAGCCCTGGCCCTCTTGCAGCCATGTCTCTGTAATTCCCACAACATCATACTTGCCAAATTTCTAACTGAGCCTCAAGCTCGTCCACTTTATTTCTTATACTTCGCACATTCATATACAACGCTTTGACCTCGGTATTCACCTCCCTTCTCGCAATTGGCCCTGACTTTACTCTCTTATCCCTTCTCGAACTTTCCTTCCCATTAATTCGGGAGTCTTTTGTAATGTTTCCTGTATTCACTTCCCCTTCAACTCAATCTTTATACTCCCAATTTGTCAATTCCTCCCTTCCCATTATTTAGTTTAACCCCGCACGTGTAGCCCTAGCAAAGCTGCCTGCCAGAACGTCGGTCCCCCTCCATTTGAGGACCAATTTAAGAATAAGGGGTAGGCCATTTAGAACTAAGATGAGGAAGAACTTTTTCATCCAGAGAGTAGTGAATACGTGGAAGTCTCTGCCTCAGAAGGCAGTGGAGGCCGATTCACTGGATGCATTCAATAGAGCTCTTAGGGCTAGCGAAACCTAGGGATATGGGGAGAAGGCAGGAACGGAGTACTGATTGTGGATGATTAGCCATGATCACATTGAATGGTGGTGCTGGCTCGAAGGTGGTGGTGAAGGCACCTATTATCTGTGTATTCATGTATCTATTGAAGAAGTTATCTCCACACTGCAATTTTGGAACATTTCTGGTTGGAACTTTGCGTGATGGATTTGTATGTGGATTGCCGGATGAGTGAATCCAATCAAAATTACTGAACACACCAGCCCTTACCTTTGGTTTGGCATGCAAAACTGCGTTGGTCAAACACTACCCTGCCTTAAAATCACATACAGTAAGCACTATCCTACACACACTAAGGACAATTTTACATTAATACCAAGCCAATTAACCTACAAACCTGTACGTCTTTGGAGTGTGGGAGGAAACCGAAGAACTCGGAGAAAACCCACGCAGGTCCCAGGGGGAATGTACAAACTCTATACAGACAGCACCCGTAGTCGGGATCGAACCCGGGTCCCTGGCGCTGCAAGGCAGCAACTCTACCGCTGCGCCACCGTGCCGCCCCCTCTAAACCCTGATGCAGAAATATCTGGTGCACAAGATGAAGACGTGATATTAAGGGCGAGATATCGACATGGATGAAGGATTGGTTAACAGGCGGAAAAGAAACAAAAGGCTAAATGAGTTATTTTCAATTTATCAAGCTCTAACCCCTGAGGTGTTCCAGGGCCTCAGCTATTTACAGTTTCTATTAATGATTTAGCTGAAGGTAATGCATTCAGGATTGCTGACTACTCAAAGTACGTTGCGACGAGGAGACAAAGGGCTTGTCCCACTTTCACGACCTAATTCACCACCTTTTTGACTCGTGGACATTTTTCATCACGCTAGAAAAATGCCCCGACCTACTTGATGCCACGAGTACCTACAACTAGCATCACGGCCTGCTACGACCTACCTACGACCTCCTACGACCTTGTGACAACCATGCTGTGAGTCAAGGGCAAACTCAGTAGAGGTCGTGAATTAGGTCGTGAAAGTGGGACAGGCCCTAAAGCCTGCAAAACAAATGGACAGTTTGAATGGGCAAAAAGATGGCAGATGGAGTAGAATGGAAGACAGAGCGAGGTTTTGTACGGAGGAAGAAGAGCAGATAAATAAAGGTTGGTCTCCCGATGGATCTGGGACCCATTGTAGGGGGCAGGTTACCATGACGAGGGGCGAGGGGCGAGGCCGGTAGGAGAGGAGAAGGAATCGGGGCTACCACGGCCTACCACGTCCTCAAGGACGGCTGTGGGAGGTTCCCACCCCCCTGGAGAACAAAGGTAGACGGGTGAGGACAGGGATGCGATGTCCATGGAAGGTCCTTCTGCAGTTGTACAGGACCCTAGTGAGACCACACCTGGAGTATTGTGTGCAGTTTTGGTAAGTTGGGGTTACCATGCAGTTGGGTTAAGCCATTTAGAACAAAGATGAGGAAATACTTTTTCACACAGAGAGTTTGTGGAATTCTCTGCCTCAGAGGGCGGTGGAGGCCAGTTCTCTGGATGCTTTCAAGAGAGAGTTAGATAGAGCTCTTAAAGATAGCGGAGTCAAGGGATATGGGGAGAAGGCAGGAACGAGGTACTGATTGTTGATGATCAGCCATGATCACAGTGAATGGCGGTGCTGGCTCGAAGGTCCAAATGGCCTACTCCTGCACCTATTGTCTATTGCCTAAGGAGATGGCTGGAGGCCGCAACAGCCTGGGACTTGCCTGGAAAAGGCACCGCTCATAAGAACTAGAGCGCGGACTTTGAAAATAGCGCCAAAACATGGAGGCTCTTGCATGCGGGACTCAGTAGACTATTTCGGTACACTTCTGTATGGCAATACTCTACTGGACTGTTTGTAAGAAAAATAATTTCACTGTGTTAGTACTTCGCACATGAGACAATAAAAGTTCCATTGAACCATTGTAAAACACAGAACGTTAGCATGCAGGTGAAGCAGGTGAGTTTACAGGTGAGTTTACAGTCAAATGGATGCCGGCTGTTATTGTCGGTGTGTTGGACTCCCAGTCTTTCTGAAGACCAGCTGCAACTGTACACTGTTTTGTTGAGCCCTCAGTTTGATTTGCTCCGTACAGTTTTGCTTGCTATGTTTAATGGATGACCTTAGACATGATGCCTCAAGGCTTTGGTTGATTCATCCTCAGGTCGAGGGTCTGATCCTCTGAGGAATGATTGGGAAAAATAGATATGATCTCTGGGGTCGACCACTTAAATATAGGATGAAAGTAAACGTCTATCTAAGAAGGCCGTGAACCTTTGGAATTCTCTGCTGAATGATCTGTATGCTGACTCCTTAAACATATTTCAGATGGAGATAGATTTATGGATTATAGTTTGTGGGAATTAGGGTAGAAAATGGAGTTGAGGCCAAGATTAGATCAGCCACAATAGTGTGAGTTGAGGACAAGCTCACGGGGATGTCTTGGTCAAGGGGATGTCTAGTCAAGTCAACTGTTGCGTCATGTATAGACAATAGACAATAGACAATAGGTGCAGGAGTAGGCCATTCAGCCCTTCGAGCCAGCACCGCCATTCAATGTGATCATGGCTGATCATCCCCAATCAGTACCCCGTTCCTGCCTTCTCCCCATATCCCCTGACTCCGCTATTTTTAAGAGCCCTATCTAGCTCTCTCTTGAAAGCATCCAGAGAACCTGCCTCCACCGCCCTCTGAGGCAGGGAATTCCACAGACTTGCAATGTTTTGGATGAAATAAATTCCTGATTAGGAAGGACAGTTCAGTACTCATTCGTGAGTGTTATAGACACAAAAAGCTGGAGTAACTCAGCGGGTCAGACAGCATCTCTGGAGAAAATGAATAGGTGTCGTTTTGGGTCGAGACCCCTCTTCAGACTGAGAGCCAGGGGAAAAGGAAAAGAGAGACACAGACGATGATATAGAGAGATATAGAAAAAAAGGAATGAAAAATATGCAAACAAATAACGATAAAAAAGGAAACCAACCATTGTTAGCTAAGCACGAGGTGAAAACGAGTTACAATGAGACTCAACAAGACGACTTTGAACCTTGGTCAACGCCTTGGGTGGGGAAAGGACGGAGAGTATTTTTATGCTTATCAAACTTTTCTGCAGTGTAGATAATTTGTCATTAAAATAAGAGCACTGATGAACAGCAGACCATTCTTTGTTATTGGACAGCGTTGGATTCCCTGGCAAGTATATTTACGTGGCAGAAAGAGACACAAAGTGCTGGAGTAACTCAGCGGGCCAGGCAGCATCTCTGGAGGGCGTGGAGAGGCAGTGTTTCAGGTCAGGACACTTCTTCAGACTTGAAGAAGACTCCCGACCCGAAATGTCAACTATCCACGCCCTCCTACATTTTTTTTTGTCAACCAGCATCTACAGTGCCTTGTTTCCACGTCTTAAAAAGTGATTTATTAGCTGTAAACACCTGGAGACATTCTGAAAGGGCAAGCTTTTCTTTTTAAACGCTTCCTCCCATTTCTGCTCCTCACAAACATCTACTTTCGGAGAACTGGAAACAGTAATTGACTAGGGTTAGAAATGCATGTGGTTTGTGAAACCTTATCCACTTAATGGAATTAGTGAGCATATACACACCTATAGGGACATGCCACATGTGGAAAAATATAGACCTTGGCCCATTAAAGAAAGCATTTCTATTGATTATGATAAGATTTGCTGATTTTTAATGCAACTGTAGAAGGCATTAAAACTCTTATACATATCTTGTGGCAACAATGTTATTGCTCTCACAGGTTACATAGGAAGGAATCTTATTAAAAGGTAGGCAAAACTCTTTTACTTTAAGTGTTTTGCTTTTAGATCAAATTTACTGCATTACGGCACAGTTCGCTGGACTGTTGGTCGGCTGCAATGAGTTCAGTGTCGAGAGGGAACGCCCCTTAAACCTGAGCTCCTTTCATCCCATCTTCTGGCGCAGGGGCAAGCAGGGTCTTGTCCGCATGGGGGAAGCTTCAGAAAACGAGAGAACTCATTAGTTCATAAGTGATCGGAGCAGAATTAGGCCATTCGGCCCATCGAGTCCTCTCCGCCATTCAATCGTGGCTGATGTACCTCTCCCTCTTATCGCCCCCTGTATAACACGCTGGTCAACCTGAGGAGAACCTTCGCCAGCGGCAGGCTGGTTCCATCAAGATGCAGCACAGAACGCCACAGGAGATCCTTCTTCCCTGTGGCTATCAAACTGTACAACTCCTTCACCTTCTGTAGAATGGTAGACTGACTGACTCCCCTCCCCCCCAATCGCCCCCCAATCCCGACCCCCCCTCCCCAATCCCCCCACCCCCTTCCCCAATCTTTGCACATCCCGACTTTCCTGGACTTTCCTAGTAGTAAATGTTTACTATGTTCTGTGTGCTGAAGCAAAGCAAGAATTTCATTGTCCTATCAGGGACACATGACAATAAACTCACTTGAACTTGAACTTGAACTTGAACTTCCACTCATCATGTTGCATCTATCTTGTTGTGTTTTATGACTGTTGGAAGACCAATTTCCCTCCTGGGATAAATAATATTCTATCGTTTCGTATCGCATAATATCATAACCCCATTCTCCTGCCATCTCCCCATAACCCCTGACACCCGTACTGAGAGAGCAGGAAGCAGGCCACACACCCTGGACATTTCTTTGTAATAAAAAGGAACTGCAGATACTGGTGTACACCAAAGATAGACACAAAATGCTGGAGTAACAGCAGGTAAGGCAGCATCTCTGGAGAAAATGGATAGTTGACATTTTGCGTTGGGACCCTTCTCAAAGGCATTTCCCAATGGGACTCACAAAAGCATTGCAAGCTCCAAAGCAACTATGTCTTGGCCCGCATTCAAGTACGGAGGGAAATGCACCTATCTATTTTGTCCAGAGATGCTGCCTGACCTGCTGAGTTACCCCAGCACTTTTTGTCTATCTCTGAACATTCCTTTGCTTGTTTCAAAAAGATATCTTATTTATAAAAACACAGTATATGCAAGAAACATAATATGATGTGATAGAACTTTATTTATCCCAGGAGGGAAATTGTCAAGTCTAGGTGGCGGTTCGGGCCAGAGTGTGGTGTTTTCATATTCATTGTGTGATCAAAGAACAAAATACCATTGCCACTCGTGTTTCCTCTTTAAACAATACACCCATGCTGTGTTTGAGGCTGTTATACAGTGTTGAATGGAGGCAGGACCTCACCCTGCAGTCCTTCCCTACACCCACTGAGCACTGCTCTGTACCATCACCAGCACCCTGTGGCTGGACTGCAGCAGTGTACAATGCACTGTGTACAATGTACAGTTCTCATTATCACATGGAACTGCAGGTGCTGGCTTACACCAGGGAGAGACACAGAGTGCTGGAGTAACTCTGCGGGTCAGGCAGCATCCCTGGCGGAAATGGATAGTTAACCCCTCAGTCTGAAGAAGGGTCCTGACGCAAAACGCCACCTATCCATGTTTTCCAGATGCAAGAGATTGCAGGTGCTAGAGTCTGGAGCAAAAACCCAACTGCGGATCAAGCAGCATCTGTGGAGACAAATGGATGACTGACGTTGGTCAACCCATAACATTGACCCAAGACATTGTCTCCTTGATCTGCTGAGTTCTCCCAGCAGCTTTTTACTCTAATGCCCCTGTCCCACTTAGGAAACCTGAACGTAAACCTCTGGAGACTTTGTGCCCCACCCAAGGTTTCCGTGCGGTTCCCGGAGGTTGCAGGTGGTTGCCAGAGGTTGCAGGTAGTGGAAGCAGGTAGGGAGACTGACAAAAAACCCTGGGAACCTCCTGGAACCGCACGCAAACCTTGGGGGGGTATGGGGGGAAGGGAAGGTGGGGGAGGGGAGGGCGGGGGGAAGGGGGGTGGGGTGGGAATGGGAGGGGAAGGGAGGGTGGGGGAAGGGAGGGTGGGTGAGGAAAGGGTGGTGGTGGGGGGGAGAAGGTAGGGTGGGCGAGGGGAGGGTGGGGTAAGGGGATGGTGGGGGTATATGAGGGGAGGGGAGGGGAGGGGAGGGGAGAGGGGTGTGAGGGGAGAATAAAATGGGACCAGTGTATCAGTTTCAATGGAAGTGGCGGCGCTGCCCTGCAGCTGCGGCTCGCCTGCAGTCCGTTTGTCTTTTCTATTTTTTATTTTATTTTGTCCCGTTGTTACAGTTTATTTCAGTTTATTTTAGTTGTGTATGTGTGGGAGGGGTGGGAGAAACTTGTTTTAGTCTCTTCCTTCGGGGGGATGCAACCTTTTCTTGTCGTATCCCGCGTCTCCGTCTCCGTCTGCGCTAAGGCCTAATGGCGGAGCTGGGGGGCTCCAACTGGGACCGACCTCGAGGCTCGGGAGGCATGGGGCAGAGCCAGCCAGGACTTACCAACGCGAGGCTGGCCGACTTCGGGGCTGTGGTGGCGCTGCGGCGGTGGCAACCCGACTTCCGACCCGACTTTGGAGCCTCGGAGGCTCGGCCGTGGGCCCAGCGGACAATATCATCGGGAGCTCGCAGGTCCCAGGTTGGTGACCGGTTCTCTGGAGCTCCTGCAAAGAGCTTCATCCGCTGGACTGGAGGGTGGCAGCTTCAGCAGCTTCGACCGCCCCGGGCCGCGGAGTTTGGACCAGCCTGTTCGCGGAGCTCGGATTCAGTCGCGGGACTTACTTACCATCACCTGGCGGGGTTACAACATCGGAAGCCTGGATCGCCTCAACGCAGAGTGAGAACAAGGAGGGAAGAAAGAGACAAAGACTTTAAGACTTTTGCCTTCCATCACAGTGAGGAGGGCCTGGTGGACTCACTGTGGTGGATGTTAAATCTGTGTTTATTGTGTGTTTTGTTATTTTATTCTATATTATGACTGCAGGGCATGAAATTTTGGTCAGACTGAAAAGTCTGAATGACAATAAAGGAATACAATACAATACAATACTCAAAAGTGGGTTCAGGGCAGATCTATTGTGCTTCAGTTAGGCCGCATTTGAAGTATTGTATGGGAGCATGAAGAAGGGTCTTCACTTATTCTTTTTCTCCTGAGATGCTGCCTGAACTGCTGAGTTACTCCAGCATTTTGTGTCTGGCTGTGGAAGTATTGTGTGCAGTTCTGGTCGCTCCATTATAGGAAGGAAGTGAAGGCTTTGGAAATGGTGCAGCGGTGATTTATCAGAATGACGCTTGGATTAGAGGCTGTCAGCTACAGGGATGGGTTGGATAGAGTTGGGTTGCTTCCTCTGGAATGCCAGAGGTTGAGGGGGGACCTGAGAGACAGAACCTATTTCCTAGGATGGAAATATCAAATACTAGAGGGCATAGCTTCAAGGTGAGAGGGGCAAAGTTTAAAGGAGACGTGGAACAGGCAACCAGGGGTTGTAGTGGAGGCAGATGCGATAGTGGCATTTTGGAGACTGTTAGATAGGCACGTGGAGATGTAGGGAATGGAGAAATATGGATTATGTGCAGGTGGATAAGAGTTGGGCTTGGCACCATGGTTGGAATAGACTTTGAGAGCTGGGGGTCTTTTCCTATGTTGTACTGTTCACCACTCTATGTTCTCCAGTTTCCTCCCACATTCCACAGACGTGCAGGTTTGTAGGATAATTGGCTTCTGTAAAATTGTCCCTCGTGTGTAGGATAGGACTAATGCACGGGGGAATCGATGGTCGGCGTGGACTCAGTGGGTCGAGGGGCCTGCTTACACGCTGCATCTCTAAACTAAACCAAGATCGTGAAATTATAGTAGCATATTTTACATACAAAGACCCAGAGGAAGGGTAAATGGGATAAGGGATCTTCACATTGACTTGCAGTTGAGAGACCCAACTATCGGGGCATTGCCATGCCTGACTCAGCTCCAAGCTGCTGTGATGTTGCCCAAGTTGGGAAAATGGGTCCTTCCCCTTGTGTCACAGAGCGAGAGAACGGATGAAGCAAGACTTTGTGTTCGCAAATGAGAGCAGAAATGGTATGTTAGTCATAATTCCATCATAGCACGTTGGTGCAAAAAGGGATGGCATTTCAGCCCACATCAACCACAGGGAAATATTTACAACCCAGCAATGGTGAGACACCACCTGAGATTTGTCTGTTACTGATGATACAATATTCCTGCACGTTGATAAAGACCTCACAACATGCAGGGCTTTTTTCAGAACCAAATTTGATTTTCATTTGGTTCATCCTCAACTAACCATTTTCAAAGCCATTCCTTCCAAAGCAGACTCCAAGTTGATCTGACACTGAAAGCATCTTATTGAGATAGTGCTCCAGATCAACGCCAGGAAGACCAAGGAACTGATTGTTGACTTTGGAAGAGGAAGAAAGAGGATACACAAATCTATCTTCATTGGAGAGAGTCAAAAGCTTCACATTCCTGGGCGTGCGTATCTCTGAAGATCTGCCCTGGGCCCAGCACATTGATGCAATCATAAACAACGCCCATCAATGCCTCTACTTCCTGAAACGTTTGAGGGGATTTGGTATGTTGATGAATACTCTCTTGAACTTCAACAGCTGCACGGTAGAGAGCATGTTACTACGGTAGAGAGCATGGCAACTCAGATGCCCCAGAACAAATAACATTGCATAAAGTCGTTAACGCTGCCCAGTCCATCACGGTTACTGACCTCCCCACCATCAAAGGGATCTACCGGAGTCGCTGCCTCTAGAAGGCATCCAGCATCATCAGAGACCCACACCACCCTGGCCACGCTCTCATTTCACCCCTGCCATCGGGAAGAAGATATAGGAGCCTGAACACTGTAACATCCAGGTTCAGGAGCAGTTTCTTCCCTACAACCATCAGGCTATTAAACACCACAACCTCTAAATAAACTATGAACTACATGGTCTTGCGGGCATTGTTCTTGTCTTTGCACTAGTATTGTTTATATTATATACACACACACGTGCGTACACACACAGACACATAGACTTGGGTGCATGGTTTTTGTCTTTGCACTACTTGCTTTGTGTATTATGGTGTTTACTGAGCTTTATGTTCATATATTTGTTGTGCTGCTGCAGCTAAGAATGTCATTGTTCTGTTTTGGGACATAAGGCAATAAAACCCTCTTGACTCTTGTCTCTCTTGGATTTCGAGGTCAAAATCACAATCATACTTTATTAGCCAAGTATGTTTTGCAACATACGAGGAATTTCATTTGCCAAGTCAGTCATACAAGCAAAAAGCAACGGAATACACAAAATACATTTACTAACATAAACATCCACCACAGTGACTCCTCCACATTCCTCACTGTGATGGAAGGCGAAGCCCTCCGTTGACAGGATGATCTTGGGCCCTCCACATCGGGGTGATCAGCTCCTGCATCAGGGGGGGGGGGGGTGTCAGCTACCCCTCGCCAGACAATCGAACCCCGGGTCAGGGCTGGTCGAGACTCTGCGTTGCTGGAGCTCCCGACTAGCCTCTCCCGAGACTGCGAGCTCACGCTGGTAAAGTCCGCAGGCCGCAGGTTGGAGCGATCCCAGGCAAGGGATCGACTCCGATGTTATGTCCACGTCCTGCGGTGGGGCTCAAGTCAGTCCGAGGAGGCCTCCAGCTCCATGGATGGTAGGCCGCAGAGCAGCCGGAGTTGTGACCCGGAAACAAATTGCATCTCCGGCAAGGTGAGAAACTGAAAAAAAGTTTCCCCCGACCCCCTCCCCCTCCCCCACCCCCTCCCCCGACCCCCACATCAAACAAACCGGAGAACATTTACACAGACTTTTAAAACGCACTGAAAATTGGGGGGGGGGGGGGGGGGGGGGGGGAGTCAGTCTACCCCACGACAGAAGGGGGAGGAGTTGTACAGTTTGATAGTCACAGGGAAGAAGGATCTCCTGTGGCGTTCTGTCCTGCATCTTGGTGGAACCAGTCTGTTGCTGAAGGTACTCCTCAGGTTGACGTGTGTCATGGAGGGGGTGAGCTGTATTGTCCAAGGTGCTCCGCAGTTTGAGGAGAATCCTCCCCTCCAAGACCACGTCCCAGGCCAAGCTGGCCATCCGTGAGTCAAGGCACCAGACGTTGGAGGGCTCTACCCGAGCCGGCTGCCTGCCCCTTTTCCGGGGATACGTCCGTGCCCGGGTGCGGATGGAAAGGGAATACGCCCTGTCTACGGGCACCCTGAGGGAGTTCCGGGACCGCTGGGCACCGAGGGGGGTTGAATGTATCCTTGACAAGGATTGCAATATAATTGTTTAGCAGTTGCTTAGCATATTTGTTCGTCTTGTATTATGGTGGTGTTTTGTTTTATTGTATTGTCAATACTATTTTAATATTTGAATAAATATTTTTGATTAAAAAAAAAAAAGAAAAAAAAAAAAAAGACCACGTCCCATGAATCCAATTCTGCCCCCAGGACAAGCCAGCCTTCCTGATGAGTTTGTTGATCCCTGCTGCCCGAGAACTCGGCAGTGAAGAAGACACTGGCTACCACCAATTGGTAGAACATCTGCAGCATCTTACTGCAGACGTTGAAGGAGCGGAGCCATCTCAAAAAGTACAGTCGGCTCTGTCCCTTCTTGTACAGGGCTTTAGCGTTCCTGGATCAGTCCAGTTTACGGTCCAGGTACACTCCAAGGTATTTGTACTCCTTGGTAACACCACACCATTGATGGAGACAGGGGACAGGGGTGTTCCTCTCCTCCTAAGTTCCGACAGAGTTTGTACGTCCTCCCTGTGACCGCGTGGGTCTTCTCCGAGATCTTCGGTTTTCTCCCACACTCCACACAGGTTTGTGGGTTAATTGGCTTGGTATAAATGTCAAATAAATGTCTCTGGTGTGTCAAGGAATGTGTTAATGCAGGGATCGCTGGTCGGTGCGGACTCGGTGGGCCAAAGGGCCTGTTTCCGCACTGTATCTCTAAACTAAACTAAACTAAACTAAACTACACAATCTATGTTCTCTACAGATGCTGCCTGACCCGCTGAGTTACTCCAATAACTTTGTGTCTATCTTCGATAAAAGCCATCGTCTGCTGCTCCTATTTTTTACTGGAATGTATACACACGATTATGGTGAGAGGTAACATTTCATAAATAAACCTTCTAACAAGGTTTTAAAAGGCATAATACTTTGAAATATTAATTTGAGGAAATTATAATACATGTGCATAGATTAGTATTTTGGGACCAGAGGGCTTGATAAACAGTAATTAAGGCAAGGTATACAACAAAGTAAAGGATCTTCAGGTCGTTCTACAGCAACGATAGTAAATCTTCTCAAATCATTGATTTACCTTGATTGTGGTGGAGAAGTTTGCAAAACTACAAACTGTGGGGAAATCCGGAGGGTGCAACTGGTTACAATAAGAAGACCTGGTGGACAAAAATGCTGGATAAACTCAGCGGGTGAGGCAGCATCTTTGGAGCGAAGGAATAGGCGACGTTTCGGGTCGAGACCCTTCTTCAGACTGATGTGAGGGTGGGAGGGGGGGGTGGGGGCGGGAAGAAGAAAGGAAGAGGCGGAGACAGAGAGCTGAGAAGGGGAGGGGAAGGAGGGAGAAAGCAAGGAGTACCTGAAATTTTGAGAAGTCAATGTTCATACCGCTGGGGTGTAAACTACCCAAGCAAAATATGAGGTGCTGCTCCTCCAAGTTGTGGTGGGACTCACTATGGCCATGGAGGAGGCCTAGGACGGAAAGGTCGGATTTGGAATGGGAGGGGGAGTTGAAGTGCTGAGCCACCGGGAGATCAGGTTGGTTATTGCGAATTGAGCAGACCTCCAGCATCTGCAGTTCTTTCTTAAACATAAGAAGACCTGGACTAATTATATATGAAAGACTGGGCTTGTATTCACTGGAATTTAGAAGGATGAGATGGGATCTTATAGAAACATACAAAATTCATAAAGGCTAGATGCAGGAAAAATGTTCCCGATGTTGCGGAATCGAGAACCAGGGGTCACAGTTTAAGAATAAGTGGTAAGCCAATTAGGCCAGAGATGAGGAAAAGCTTTTTCACCCAGAGAGTTGTGAATCTGTAGAACTCTCTGCCACAGAAGGCAGTGGAGGCCAATTCACTGGCTGTTTTCAAGGGAGAGCTAGATTTAGCTCTTAGGGCTCAAGGAATGAAGGGATATGGGGGAAAAGCAGGTTCAGATTTGGGATGATCATATTGAATGACAGTGCTGGCTCGAATGGCCAAATGGCCTACTCCTGCACCTATTTTTCTATTTTTCTGTTTCTATATTTACAAGATAATTCAATGTTGTGATTCTGGCTATTCAGTCCTCGGCAATATGTCCCCTGAGTTACTCCAACATTTTATGTCTCTAGGCGATATGGATGCTGTCTGTTTTCTCTGGTAGATTAGGAAGGGATATCCGTCTTGTGTAGGAAGGAACTGCAGATGCTGGTTTAAAACGAAGATAGACAAAGAACTGGAATAACTCAGCAGGTCAGGCTGCACCTATGAAAAACATGGATAGGTAATGTTTTGGGTCGGGACCCTTCTGCAGATTTTTCACACTAAGGGTGGTGGATGTATGGAACAAGCCGCAGGAGGAGGAGGTTGAGGCAGGGACTATCCCAATATTTAAGATGCAGCTAGTCAGGTACATGGATAGGACAGGTTTGGAGAGATATGGACCAAATGCTGGCAGGTGGGACCCGTGCAGCTGGGACATGTTGGCCGGAATTGGCAAGTTGGGCTGAAGGGCCTGTTTCCACACTGTATCACACTATGACTCTGTAGACACAAAAATGCTGGAGTAACCCAGTGGGACAGACGGCATCTCTGGAGATCTCTGGGAGATGCAGTGGGTGAGGGACAGTCTACATTAGTCTTGGAAAATACTGGTTGGAAACTATCTCGGAATGTCTTCAGAGATATGATCTTTTGTGAGAAATGAAAAAATAGACACGTAACAGCAAAAATGCCTGAAATAGGTTCTCATAAATACTCATATATCAATACTATATTTAGGGAGGGAACCGTCATACAGTGACATATTGCATGCTGCATTCTGTAATCTCCCTGTTGGACTGCATTCATTGTATTGTATTGAAGGCACTGCCAATCTCCTCATTCCATAGGATTTGACATTTTGACAAGAATGCAATAACACCGTCAGCTGCACAGTGGCGCAGCAGTAGAGTTGCAGCCTCACAGAGTCAGAGACCCGGGTTTGATCCCGACTATGGGTTCTGTCTGTACAGGGTTTGTACGTTCTCTTGTGACCACGTGGGTTGTCTCTAGGTGCTTCGGTTTCGTCCCATTTTCCAAATGTCGTGCAGGTTTGTAGATTAATTGGCTTCTGTAAATTGTTCCTAGTGTGTGGGATAGAACGAATGTACCGGCGATCGCAGATCGGTTCAGACCCCGTGGGCTGAAGGGCCTGTTTCCACACTGTATTTTAGAGATACAGCGTATAAACGGGCCCTTCAGCCCACCGAGTCTGCACTGACCAGCGATCCACATACACAAGCACTATCCTCCACACTGGGGATAATTTAAAGTCAGATTAACCTACAAACTTGTACGCCTTTGGAATGTGGAGGAAACCGGAGCACCCGGAGGAAACCCACGCAGTCCCAGGGAGAACGTGCAAACTCCACACTGATAGCACACGGTGTCAGGATTGAATCTGGGTCTCTGGCGCTGGGAGGCATTAGCACTAACAGCTGCGCATACTGATCAGGTAATAGTTGCATCCAGTGAGTAGGAAGGTAGTTGAATCTGGGAGAAATTAATCAGAAAATGGCAAAAATATAATTAGTACAAATGGAGGCCTGCTGGTTGATTCAAGCCGGCTTGGATTCCCTGGAGTTTAAGAGGGAACTGCAGGTGCTGGAAAATCGAAGGTAGACAAAAGTGCTGGAAAAACTCAGCGGGTGCAGCAGCATCTGTGGAGCAATGGAAATAGGCAACATTTCGGGCCCAAACCCTGGGTTTCGGCCCGAAACGTTGCCTATTTCCTTCACTCCATAGATGCTGCTGCATCTGCTGAGTTTCTCCAGCACTTTTGTCTACCTTAAGAAATTCCTTATCATCTCCATCTTAAAGGAACGGCCTTTAATTCAGAGTCTATGACCTCTAGTCCTCGACTCCCCCACGAGTGGAAATATCCTCTCCACATCCACTCTATCTCTGGTCAGTATGGACCTGGTGGGCTGACGGGCCTTTCCGTGCCATTTGACCCTATTGCAGGTAAAATGGACACCTTGTTGTAAATGGACACAGTTGTAGATTGTCGTGAAGAAACATTCCTGGTTTGCTGCTTCATGATGCTGTCTGAAACACCCCCAGCAAAAGACTCCCCCGTTTGCAAATAATAATTAATGCCTATCCTTTCAAAGAACTGTAAGACTTTGAGTTTGAAACTGTGTTGGAACATGGAGAAAAAAACCGAGGTGCATTGAAGTGCACCTACAATATCAGCACTGACATGTGTTCAAATCAAGTCAAGTCAAGTTGAATTCATTGTCATACGCACAAGTGTAGTGTACGAGTAGAATGTAAATCTTGCTTGCAGCAGCGTCACAAGCAGATAGATTCCGACAATGCGGAAGAACATAAATTATACATAAATTGCACATTCTGCATGACAGTGAAAAAGACAAAAAAAAAACATGAGTGCAAAACACAATGAGTAAACAGGTGCATGGTGGTACAAGAGTTGCTCCATTGTGTTCCATTGCCCAGGCAGGGTTAGGGTAGTGCAGGTTCACAAATTCATCATTTATAGGAGGAGAATTAGGCCATTCAGCCCATCAAGTCTACTCCACCATTCAATCATCTTTCCCTCTCAACCCCGTTCTCCTGCTTTCTCCCCATAACCCCGGACATCTTTACTAATCAAGAATCTGTTGATGTCCAACTTCAGAATATCCATTGTTGTGTCCATTACAGCCGTCTGTGGCAATGAATTCCATAGGTTCACCACCCTTTGACTGGGTTTCCTTCCAGATTTAAGTTGGTATCTGATGGCAAATTGAAAAGTCATTCAGGAGCGATTATGCTTTATCAAAATATTATTAACTGTTTTAACTATTAAGAAATTTCTCCTCATCTCCTTTCTAAAAGCACGTCCTTTTATTCTGAGGCTATGCCTTCCGGTCCTAGACTCTCCCACTAATGGAAACATCTTCTCCACATCCACCCTATCCAGGCCTTTTACTATTCAATATATTTCAATGAGCTCCCCCTCATCCTTCTGAACTCCAGCGAGTACGGGCCCAGTGCTGTCAAACGCTCATCATATGGTAACCCACGATTTCCTGGGGTCATTCGCATAAACCTCCTCTGGACCCCTTCCAAGGCCAGCACATCCTTCATCAGATATGGGGCACAAAACTGCTCACAATACTCCAAATGCGGTCTGACCAGTGCCTTATTAAGCCTCAACATTACATCCCTGTTCTTAGCTTCTAAATCTTGGTCGGTTCAAGAACTTGATATTTGCAGGAAAAGAGCTATTCCTGAACCCGATGGTTTAGGTTTAGGATTAGATTTAAGTTTATTATTGTCGCCTGTACTGAGGTGAAAGGCTTTGTTTTGCATGCCATTAGTCCTGTCATCTATTGTCTATTGTAGATCTGATATCCCACCAGCTGGAACATGCAGGCATCTCTTGAGTATAATATCTCATGGTTATATTTTGTAGAACTATCCCTGATGCCTTGGCTGAAGCTTATCCCTCAATCAATGTCACCAAAACAGAACGGGAGCCAGAAAACAGCAGCTGCTGGAAATCTGAAACAAAACGAGAAACTGTTAGAAACACTTTGCAGGTCAGGCAGCATCTGTGGAAAGAGAAACAGTATTAACATTACAGAATTAACCTTTGGGGCGGCACGGTGGCACAGCAGTAGAGTTTCTGCCTTACAGTGCTTACAGCGCCAGATACCCAGGTTCGATCCCGACTACGGATGCTGTCTGTACGGAGTTTGTACGTTTTCCCCATGGCCTACATGGGTTTCCTCCGGGTGCTCCGGTTTCCTCCCACACTCCAAAGACGAACAGGTTAATTGGCTTGGTATAAATGTAAAATTGTCCCTAGTGTGTGCATGATAGTGTTAATGTGCGGGGATCGCTGCTCGGTGAGGACTCGGTGGGCCGGTGGGGCCTGTTTCCGTGCTGTATCTCTTAACTAAACTAAACAAATCAAAGACCCTTTGTCAGCTTACCTGCACATTTCAGATGAACGTTCTTGGACCTGAAATATTAGCTGATTCTCTCTCCACAGGTACTGCCTGACCGGTGAGTGTTTCCAGCATTTTCTGTTTTTGTCTCTGGAAAGGAACTGGTGAAAGGTTCAGGTCAAAACCCTCCTCCAAGAATCCAGCATCTGCAGTCTCTTGTGTTTCCACTTCACCACCCCACTGCGATGTTTCTTCAAGGTACGCCTGCTTCCAAGATGGCGTCCAACCCAAGCGACTATTTGCACGCTCGCCACAGAAGTAGATCAACAATCACATATTACAATCGCTTCGCACTCTTAAATCTTCACTCCTACATCAATATTTATTTCTTTAACTATGGCGACTGCGGGTGCTCGGGAGGCCCCGACCACGGGTGAACATCTGGGAAGATCGGCGGGGAGGCTGGCTGGACTATGGTACCTTCCTCAACTTTGGTGCCACTGTGTTGTGTTGTGATTATGTTGTGTCGTGGACTTCTGTGTTTGTGCTTTTTCTTTATTTTAATATGTTTTATTTATTTAGTGTTTATTTATTTTTATGATACTTGACTGTAAGGAAAATTAATTTCGTTGTCTCTAATATGAGATAATGACAATAAATTGAATACAATACAATACAATACAATACGATATCCCCTTATCATGTATCTTCACGCTGTAAATGGCTGTATATTGTCGTCCGCTGACTGGTTTTCACTGTACCTCGGCACACGTGACAATAAACGAAACTGAACTAAACTTTGAAGAAGCGTTCGTCCAGACAAGTTTGAAACGTTGACCATTCCTTTCCCTGCAGAGGTTCTGTTTGACCTGATGAGTTCAGTTCAGTTCAGTTCATTGTCACATATACCGAGGTATGGTGAAAAGCTTTTGCTGCGTGCTAACTTGTCAGCAGAAAGACAATACATGATTACACCATTTACAGCGTGTAGATGCAGCACATGATAAGGGAATGATGTTTAGTGCAAGGAAAGCCACTAATACCCGATCAAACATAATCTACGGGTCACCAACGAGGGAGATAGTAGTTCACGACTGCTCTCTAGTTTAGTTTAGTTTAGTTTAGAGATACAGTCTAGTGCGGAAACAGGCCCTTCGGCCCACCAAGTCTGCACTGACCAGCGATCCCCGCACATTAACACTATCCTACACACACCAGGGACAATTTACATTTATACCAAGCCAATTAACCTACAAACCTGGAAGACTTTGGAGTGTGGGAGGAAACTGAGATCTCGGAGAAAACCCACAAGGTCACGGGGAGAACGTACTAACTCCTTACAGACAGCACCCGGTAGTCGGGTAGCGGGGATCGAACCCGGGTCACTGGCGCTGTAAGCGCTGTAACGCTGCAACTCTACCGCTGCGCCACTGTGCCCCCCCTAGTTGTGGTAGGATGATTCATTCGCCCTGATGAGTTCCTCAGTTAGCAGAGTAACTTCTATCTGTGTTTAATGCTTCTGTTCTGGCAAAGAGCTGCAGAGTCCGATCATTCTCTGGGTGAGAAAGCTTCTCCTCTGATCCCCTCTCCTTCCCATTATGCTGAAGCTGTAGGAACCCCCTCGCCTGCCCCCTGCCTGTTCACCCTCCTGAGACCACGCTTTAATTAACTCCTGCCTCAGCCGCTACCTTTACAAAGAAAAGAAGCACAGTTTAGGCATTAACTCATCATTACTAAACAATTTCAGTCCTCATAAGAGCGGCGCAGCGGGTAGAGCCGCTACCTCACAGTGCCGAAAACTAGAGTTCAATCCTGACCTCGGGTGCCGTCTGTGTGGAGTTTGCACGTTCACCCTGTGACTGCGTGGGTTTCCTCCGGGTGCTCCAGTTTCCTCCCACATCCCAAAGACGTGCGGGTTTGTAGGTTAATCGGTCGTCTGTAAATTGCCCAAGTGTGTAGGGAGTGGGTGAGAAAGCGGGGATAACTTGGAACCAGTGTGAACGGGTGATCGATGGTCGGCATGACCAAACACGCATCTCTAAACTAAACATCCTTGGAAATCGTGTCTGCATTGTCTCCAGTGGCCTTTACAAGCTTCCTCTGGGGGTGGTCACAAGAACTGTACATCTTCGTAATGCACACAGGTCTGCAGTTGCTAAATGTTCTGTGACAGCGTGCAGTGCAACATAGCGCTGTGATTGTGTGCATTCTTGAAAAACTATTTAATTGCAGGTTATATCACTATTACGAACTTGACAGGTAGTTTTGGCTGGAAATGCAAACCAAGAAATGGAAAATGTATCCGCCCATAATTAATAAGCACTCTGCTGTAAGTTTCATCATTTTTCTCAATAAGTTGACACATAAAATAAATGGAAGGATGGCATTCTTTTGTTCCTCTCTTTCAAAGAAAAATAGAACATCGAACAATACAGCACTGGAACAGATTTTGCTGGCCGGCAATGTCTGTGACGAACATGATACCAAGACCGTCACTTATCTGCCTACACCTCTCCTTAGGGTACCCGTTCCCCTCCGTTCCCTGCATATCCATATGCCTGACCAAAACCCTCTTAAATGCCTCCACCACCACCCCCAGCAGAATGTTCCAGGCACTAACCCCCCTCTCAGTTTATAGACACAAAATGCTGGAGTAACTCAGCGGGACAGGCAGCATCTCTGGAGAGGTGGAATGGGTGACGTTTCAGGTCGAGACCCTTCATCAGACAGTATTCCTCCTATTTAATTAGTCCACACGTCACCATGTGAACAATATGTTCAGTCTCACTCATTCCTTTTCTCCAGAGATGCTGCCTGTCCCGCTGAGTTACATGAACACTTGAATACATCCACTATTTTTGACACATTATGTGTAGGAAGGAACTGCAGATGCTGGTTTATACCTAAAATGGGCGGCACAGTGGTGCAGCGGTATTGCTGCCTTACAGCGCCAGAGACCCGGGTTCTGTCTGTGTGGAGTTTTACGGTCTCCTTGTGACCACGTGGGTTTCTCCAAGTTCTCCGGTTTTTTTCCAGCACTCCAAAGGCGGACAGGTTTATCGGCTAATTGCCTTGGTAAAATTGTAAAATGCTCCTAGTGTATGTAGGATCGTGTTGGTATGTGGGGATTGCTGGTCGCACTATCTCTAAACTAAACTAAACTAAACTAAATAGACACAAAATGCTGGAGTAACTCAGTGGGTCAGGCAGCATCTCTGGAGAAAAGGGATAGGTGATGTTTCGGGTTGGAACCCTTCTTCAGACTGTCTATTTTCAAATATCAACACTGTTTTCAAATAGTTCAATATCAACACACGACATTTAGTGCACAGGCAAGGCTGCGTTTGACTTCACAACAAACAGCAGTGTGCCATCCCTTACTATGGATGTAGTTTCACACTTGACCAGCTGTGTCATTATTCAGATTCAGATTCAGATTCAGATTCAACTTTAATTGTCATTGTCAGTGTACAGTACAGAGACAACAAAATGCAGTTAGCATCTCCCTGGAGAGCAACATAGAATATGATTTCAATAAATAAATCTATTTACATGTATACAGACATAGTGTTTTTCCTGTGGGTGGAGTGTCCGGGGGGCGGGGTGATTGGCAGTCACCGAGGTACATTGTTGAGTAGTATGACAGCCGCAGGGAAGAAGCTGTTCCTGGACCTGCTGGTCCGGCAACAGAGAGACCTGTAGCGCCTCCCGGATGGTAGGAGGGTAAACAGTCCATGGTTGGGGTGAGAGCAGTCCTTGGCGATGCTGAGTGCCCTCCGCAGACAACGCTTGCTTTGGACAGACTCAATGGAGGGGAGCGAGGAACCGGTGATGCGTTGGGCAATTTTCACCACCCTCTGCAATGCTTTCCGGTCGGAGACAGAGCAGTTGCCATACCATACTGTGATACAGTTGGTAAGGATGCTCTCGATGGTGCAGCGGTAGAAGTTCACCAGGATCTGAGGAGACAGATGGACCTTCTTCAGTCTCCTCAGGAAGAAGAGACGCTGGTGAGCCTTCTTGACCAGAGTTGAGGTATTGTAGGTCCAAGAGAGGTCATCGGAGATGTTGACCTCCAGGAACCTGAAGCTGGAAACACGTTCCACCTCCGTCCCGTTGATGTGGATGGGGGTGTGCGTGCCACCCCTAGACTTCCTGAAGTCTACAATGAGCTCCTTGGTCTTCTTGGAGTTAAGGGCCAGGTTGTTGTCAGCGCACCATGCTGCTAGGAGCTGGACCTCCTCCCTATAGGCCGACTCATCATTGTTGCTGATGAGGCCAATCACCGTTGTATCATCTGCATACTTGATGATGGTGTTAGTACCATGTACAGGTGTGCAGTCGTAGGTGAAGAGGGAGTAGAGGAGGGGGTTCAGCACACAGCCCTGTGGAACGCCGGTGTTCAGGGTGCGGGTTGAAGAGGTGTGCTTGTCTAACCTAACAGACTGGGGTCTGTTGGTTAGAAAGTCCCGTATCCAGTTGCAGAGGGAGGGGTCGATGCCCAGGTCGCTGAGTTTGGTGATCAGTTTAGAGGGTATAATGGTGTTGAATGCTGAGCTGTAATCGATGAACAGCATTCTTACGTAAGTGTCTCTGTTGTCGAGGTGGGAGAGGGCGGAGTGAAGTGCCGTTGAGATGGCATCCTCCGTACTCCTGTTCTTGCGGTAGGCAAACTGATAGGGATCCAATGTGGGGGGTAGGCAGCCTTTGAGGTGTGCCAGGACCAGCCTCTCGAAGCACTTGGTGATGATGGGGGTAAGTGCAACTGGGCGGAAGTCATTGAGGCTTGCCGCAGTGGAGTGTTTTGGCACTGGCACGATGGAGGTGGTTTTAAGGCACGTGGGGACAACTGCTTGGGCAAGTGACAGGTTGAAGATGTCAGTCCAGACGTCTGTCAGCTGCGCAGCACAGGCCCTGAGCACGCGCCCGGGGATGCCGTCAGGGCCAGCAGCCTTACGTGCATTAGTCCTACTCAGTGCCACGTATACGTCGTAGGGGGTGAGTGTGAGGGGTTGGTGATCGGCAGGTAGCACAGCCTTGATGGCTGTCTCTAGATTGTCCCTGTCGAAGCAGCCATAGAAGTGTTTAAGCTCCTCAAGGAAGGAGGCGTCGCTGGATGTGGGGGTGGTGTTGGAGGGTCTGTAGTCCGTGATGGCCTGGATGCCTTGCCACATGCGTCGGGGGTCGGAGTTGTTGTTGCAGTGCTCCTCAATCCTGAGCTTATGGCAGTGCTTGGCCTTCTTGATGCCCCTCTTCAGGTTAGCCCTGGCTGAACTGTAGGCTCAAGCATCGCCTGACCTGAAAGCGGTGTCCCGTGCTCTCAGCAGTAGCCTGACCTCGCTGTTCACCCATGGCTTCTGATTCGTGAATATGGTCAACTGTTTGAGGGAGGTGACACTATTGATGGTGGAGTCCAGAACAGAGGCTGTGTAGGAATCAATGTCCGTGTGGGAGTCAAGGGTGGCCTGGGCTGCAAACGCCTTCCAGTCAGTGTTTCCAAAACACTGCTGAAGTGTGGTGTCTGCTTCCTCTGACCAGACCTTAACTGTCCTCACAGTGGGTTTAACCAGTCTGATGAGTGGGGAGTACTCATTGGCATATGAGTATTGAGGATTGAGCACATCATTGGCAACTTTGGCAAGAAGGTTTAAAAGGCCAAAACAACTGGTCCATCTCTGACACTCTCCATCCCTTTCTGCCTCTCTGCCTCCATCTCAGGACCTAGCTGCATTATGGTCTACAAGACCACAGGCTCCAACAGTATCTTCACGGTAAGGAAGTCCTTACCTTTTCCCAGTTTCTTTGCTTCCATCAGACTTGTTCCAATGATGAGGGCTTCAGCTGTGGTGCCTCTGAATAGGTGCAGGAGTAGGCCATTCGGCCCTTTGAGCCTGCACCGCCATTCAATATGATCATGGCTGATCATCCAGAATCAGTACCCCGTTCCTGCTTTCTCACCATATCCCTTGATTCCGTTATGCCTAAGAGCTATATCTAACTCTCTCTTGAAAACATCCAGTGAGTTGTCCTCCACTGCCTTCTGTGGCAGAGAATGCCACAGATTCACAACTCTCTGGCTGAAAAAGTTTTTCCTCATCTCAGTCCTAAATGGCCCACCCCTTATTCTTAAACTGTGACACTTGGTTCTGGACTCCCCCAACATGGGGAACATTTACCGTCCATCGAGTTTGTCCAATCCCTTAATAATTTTATATGTTTCTGTAAGAATCCCTCTCATCCTTTTAAATTCCAGTGAATACAAGCCCATAAGGAATGGGGAGGAAATGTCTTCCTTCTTCCTGCAACATGGCTCTCTATTGCATTTCTACATCTTGCTCATCTATTCTCACCCCCTCTCGTCTAGGACAGTATTATAGTAACGTTGACAATTTTGCCAGCAACATAATCCCACTACCAGTACCCTCACCCATTAAACCTCGTTCCCCATCCTAGTTTGACTGTCCTCCTCATTAAATTGTACTTTGTGTGCCTCGTTGTCAACTTCCCCATGCTAATTCTACAGTTTACCATTCTACCTGCTACATTTCATCTATTTTACATTTTTCTTGAGCTTCGTCCCCTTCGATCATTCGTTTTCACACCTTACCCTTCCATAATCTCTCGTTTCCCTCTCCCCTGACTCTCAGTCTGAAGAAGGGTCTCGACCTAAAACGTCACCCTTTCCTTCTCTCCAGAGATGCTGCCTGGCCCGCTGAGCTACTCCTGCTTTTTGTGCCTATCTTCGGTGTAAACAAGCATCTGCAGTTTATTCCTACACAGCAGTAAACTAAGATCCGTATTCCTTCATTTCTGGTCTCTCACTCTTCTTCTTCCCTCTGAGGTTGACCCAGTCGCTCAAAATAGCTGATGAAACTGACGTCCACATCTTGTGCGGATGCCTACAAAGAGGAGGTGAAAGTGGATCCTCTACTCAACCCTTCTTGCGTACTTCTCTCCCTCCCCATCAGGACTGGCTATTCCTCTCTCTCCTTTTATTGTCAGCTGTAGATTCCACGCTGCTCAGGCAAACTCCACAACATTAGCAGTACGGTACACAGACGACGGGGCTTAACTTCCATTCAGCGGCACTCCAGGATCTATCCTATTGCAGAGGCTCCCTTTGTTCCATCTGTCGACCTTCTCTAGCCCTTAGACAGGCTGAGGAAGGGTCTCTACCCAAAACATCACCTTTCCATGTTCTCCAGAGATGCTGCCCAACCCATTTGAGTTACCCCAGCACTTTGTGTCTTTTTTTGTAAACCAGCATCTGCAGTCCCTCGTCTCGCCTTAGACTGACTAGTTTTCTCTCGTCCTTACCCCTGGTGAAGGGTATTCCACCTGAAACTTGAACTGTTTCTCTTTCCACAGATACTGCTTGACTGACCGAATGTTCCAGCATTTCTGGTTTTGTACAGGACATATTATTTTAAAGATGCTTTTAAAAGAAAAATCAATTGTACTTTTTTTGCAGGTCAGAAACTCACACAACATGGAAGCAGGCCCTTCGGCCCAACTTGCCCGTGCCGATAAAGATGCCCATTCTATGCTAGTCCCACCTGCCCACATTTGGCCAATATCCCTCTCAACGCATCCTATCCATATCCCTGTCCAAATGTCTCTTGATCGTTGTTGGCGAAGCTAAAATCTGAGAATTCAATGTTCCTACTGTTGGGGTGCAAGTTACCCAAGCTGAATACGGGGTGCTGTTCCTCCAGTACATTTAACAAAACAACGTCCGCAGAAAGACCCCTCCAGAGATGCTGCCAGACCCGCTGACCTCCTCTGCCACTTTGTGTCTTTTGTAAATGTGGATGTGAATTTAAATTTCATCATAATCAGTTGGAAATTTAAATTAAATTAAGGAATCTCATCTGACAACCATAAAATTATTGGACTGTTGTAAAGAGCTTAATACATTAATTTTCTTCAGTGATGGAAATCTGCTGTCCTCACGGCTCTATGCGTGTGTCTCCGACCATGCGTCTTTGGCTGTTCTCTGTCCTCTACCCAGCAAAGCACTCAGATCAAGGGCGACTAGTGATGGGCAGCAGAGAGCGGCCATTACAGTATCCATGAATGAATCATCTACAAAATGGACTGATCCTGCTTCTGGTGGGGAAGGTATATTAAGTGTAATCCTTCACACTTATCTAAGTAATGGTGGTGTACTCTTCATGACAGCATTTGTTTAGTTTAGATTAGTTCAGTCTAGTTCAGTTTAGTTATACAATGTGGAAACAGGCCCTTCAGCCCACCGAGTCCACGCCGACCAGCGATCCCCACGCACTAGCACTATCCTACGCACTAGGGACAATTTGCAAATTTTACCGAAGGCAATTGACCCACAAACCAGCACGTCTTTGGAGTGTGGGTGGGAACCGGAGCACTCGGAGAAAACCCACGCGGCCACAGGAAGAACGTACAAACTCCACACAGTCAGCACCCATAGTCAGGATCTGTGGGGCAGCAACTCTACCGCTGCACCACCATGTTGTCCATCAGCTATGGGTCAGTACCCATATTCTTGCCCGAGTTATAGGGAGAGGTTGGATGGGCTGGGACTATTTTCTTTGGAGCGCAGGAGGCTGGGGGGTGACCTTATCAAAGTGTGAAAAATCATGAGGGAGCAGGAATAAAGTGAACGCTCACGTATTATCTTTCGACTGCTGTCCGTTTACTTCAAGTTGAAGAGATTTTGTATTACGCAGCTTCTGCCAAATGAGGACACACAGTGCTGGGGGAACTCAATGGGTCAGGCAGCATCTCTGAAGAACATCGATAGGTGACGTCTTGAGTCAGGACTCTGCCGCAGACATACTTAGACCCTCTATCGAATGAGCATTGGCAATTTGTAGATCACTGATTTAGTTTATGGATATAGCATGGAAACAGGTCCTTCGGCCCATCGAGTCCATGTGGTCCATGTGTGCTGATGCTCACTGGTATTCCTCTCATTATATAAAAAACTTGCCCGGTACATCTCCTTTCAACTTTGTCCCTCTCACTTTAAACCTGTGCCCATTTATAATTGATATTTCCATCCTGGGAAAAAGGTTCTGACTGTCTACCCTATCTGTGTTTAGTTTAGTTTAGAGATACAGCGCGGAAACAGGTTCTTCGGCCCACCGAGTCCGCACTGACCAGTGATCCCCGTACACTAACACTATCCTACACACACTAGGGACAATTTTACACATACACCAAGCCAATTAACCCACAAACATGTACGTCTTCGGAGTGTGGGGGAAACCGAAGATCTCGGGGAAAACCCACGCGGTCACGGGGAGAACGTACAAACTCCGTACAGACAGCATCCGTAGTCGGGATCGAAGCCGGGTCTCTGGCGCTGCACGCGCTATAAAGGGCCTATTCCACTTAGCGATTTTTTTGGCAGCTGTTGGCATCATATCAGGGTCACCAAAAGATTTTGAACATTTCAAAATCCAGCGGCGACAAAAAAATGTTGAGACACTTGAAAAAACACCGCACGTCAATCCGTCATCACGCCGAGTCACGCCGCGCCATGCTGCGTCACGCTGCAAATTTATCGGTGACCTGATATGTCAGTCAATGATGCCGGGCTTAATGATGCCGGGCCCTTAAGGCAGCAACGCTACAGCTGCACCACCATGGCTGCCTCCTCATCATTTTATATTCTTCTATCAGGTCTCCCCTCAACCTCTGTCTCAACCATCTTTAACACTGGCAGCAATCAAAGGGTTGAACCAGTTTATTGACAAAATCCAACATAACTCCTTTAATATTATTCAATTTCCTAGTTTTTACTGTTGCTTCACTGTCAATGGACACGAAAATCTACCTACAAATTATACGTCTTTATTATGGGCCCAAGCCAGAAGTCTCTCTGCATGCTGGGCCCAGAAGTGGATCTGCAATCACTCATCATTACAAAGGCTCCACTCCGTTAAACCTCTACCCCATACAGCAGATCTGTACACTGTGGTTGGCTCAATTGTAATTGTGTATAGTCTTTCTGCTGATGGACACAAAGTGCTGGAGTAACTCAGTAGGTCAGGCAGCATCTCTGGAGGAAAGGGATGGATGGTGTTTCGGGTCAGGACCCTTCTTCTGACTGAAAGTACGGGGGAGGCATCTGTTGCCGGGAGGAAGCAGGGCCGGCAACAGATGGCCAAGGAAGGGTGGAGCCCACAATGCTCCATTGTTAGCTGGGGGAAGAAATGATAACAGGGATACAAGGATACGAACAGTGGAACTAGCAGGATGACTATGGTGGGGAGAGGGGGAGGGGGAGGGGGAGGGGGAGAGGGAGGGACTGCAAGCGTTACTTAAAATTAGAGAAATCAACGTTAAGCCACCTTGCAACATGCTACCGTAGTTAGACACAAAAAGCTGGAGTAACTCAGCGGGACAGGCAGCATCTCTGGAGAGAAGGGATGGGTTCACTCCTTCTCTCCAGAGATGCTACCTGTCCTGCTGAGTTGCTCCAGCTTTTTATGGCTACCGTCAGTTTAAACCAACATCTGCAGTTCCTTCCCACACACACCACTTGTCACCGTGTGCTTTGAGACAGCTATCAATCACAACATAGCTTATACTCAGTGTATTTTTTATTGTCATTCACTGATGCTGGAAATATTAGCACTAATCCATTTATCTCCCATTTAAACCTAATGCTTTAAGTGACATCTGCAAATGCAGAGAAGTTTCCCGATGAAGATTTCGGACCTAAGTGTTCAGCTATACATTTTGTTTAAAAATTAATGTTGGATGCATTTGGAGTATTTCCTGACCTACTTAGGCTTTGATATCAAAATGATTTACTTAACTTGAATGCAATTTCCTTCAAAAGTTGAAGACCTCATAAATCTAGCAATTGAACGTTTGCAATCGGCCAGTTTATAGTCCAGTTGAGAGATACAGCACGGAAACATGACCTTTGGCCCACCAAGTCCGCGCCGACCAGCGATCCCCGCACACTAAAGGGCCTGTCCCACTTTCACGGCCTAATTCACGACCTGTGCTGTGTTTGCCCTTGACTCATACTCGCAGCATGGTCATCTAGAAGGTCGTAAGAGGTCGTAGGCAGGCCGTGATGCTAGTCGTAGGTACTCGTGGCATCAAATAGGTCGGGGCGTTTTTTCAACATGATGAAAAATGTCCACGAGTAAAAAAGGTCATGAATTAAGTCGTGAAAGTGGGACAGGCCCTTAACACTATCCTACACACGCTGGGGTCAATTTACAATTTTGCATTGTGGGAGGAAACCGGAGCACCTGGAGAAAACCCACCGAGGTCTCGGGGAAGAACATACAAACTCCGTACAGACAGCACCTGTAGTCAGGATCGAACCCAGATCACTGCCGCTGTAAGGCAGCAACTCTACCGCTGCGCCACCGTGCCGGTCTAAACTCCTCTTGAGATACACTGGATCCCATCTGCCTTACCTGACCCATGTCCTGACCCATGTCCTGATGTAGGGTGGGGGAGGTGGGGGGGGGAGAAGAAAGGAAGAGTAGGAGCCAGAGGGCTGAGGGAGAGTTGAGAAGGGGAGGGGACAGCAAGGGCTACTGGAAATTGGAGATCAATGTTCAAGCCACTGGGGTGCAGACTGCCCAAGCGGAATATGAGGTGCTGCTCCTCCAATTTCCGGTGGTGCTCACTCTGGCCATGGAGGAGGCCCAGGACAAAAAGGTTGGATTCGGAATGGTAGAGGGAGTTGACGTACTGAGCCACAGGGCTCTTGAGTGTCTTGTATCTTGAGTATGTTCAGCATCTATTCCCACCCTCCTCTGGAGTAATGACTCAGAAAGATAAACTGCTCTCTGGATCAAGAACTTGCTCTGTTTCCCTATCTTGTGTAAGAGGGAACTGCAGGTGCTGGTTTAAACCAAAGATAGACACAAAAAGCTGGAGTGGCTCAGTGGGACAGGCAGCATCTCTGGAGAGAAGGAATGGGTGACAAATCGGGTTGAGAAGCCATCTTCAGACTGGTTAGGGATAAGGGAAACGAGAGATATAGACGATGATGTGGAGAGATACATCAATGAATGAAAGATATGGAAAAAAGTAAAGGGCCTGTCCCACTTTCACAACCTAATTTGCGACCTCTGCCGAGTTTTCCCTTGACTCATACTCGCGGCATGGTCGTCACGAGGTCGTAGGAGGTCGTAAGAGGTCGTAGGTAGGTCGTAGGTAGGTCGTGTTGCTAGTCGTAGGTACTCGTGGCATCAAGTAGGTCGGGGCGTTTTTCTAGCATGATGAAAAATGTCCACTAGTAAAAAAGATTGTGAATTAGGTCGTGAAAGTGGGACAGGCCGTTAACAATGATAAAGGAAACAGGCCATTATTAGCTGTTTGTAGGGTGAAAATGAGAAGCTATCGTGACTTGGGGTGGGGGAGGGATAGAGAGAGAGGGAATGCCGGGGCTACCTGAAGTGAGAGAAATCAAAATTTATACCATTGGGCTGTAAGCTGCCCAAGCGAAATATGAGATGCAATTTGTGTTTAGCCTCACTCTGATAAAGGAGGAGACCGAGGATAGAAAGATCTGTGTAGGAATGGGAAGGAGAATTAAAATCTCTATCTTGTTTGCCGATTCCTTATTTTGAGATTACATATCTTGGCTTTGGACACTATAACCAGGAAATGTCATCCCCACACCTACCCTGAGAAGTTCCAGAAAATTACTGTGTGTTTCCGTGAGATCTCCTCCACTCTTCCAGACTCAGAGTAGCACTGGCATGGTCTGCGAGACATATTCCCAAATGACCAACCTGCCGTCTATGGAATAAATCAGGTGAATATTTGCTGCACTCCTTCTATATCTAGTTTATCATTTCCAGATACATTCTCACCAGTACTCTAGTGGGAAGCGACTATATCCTGAAGCTATACACCTCCATAGTTGTACTCAAATCTCCTTGTAATAAAGGCCAACATATCATTTGCTTTCCTAGTTGCTTGCTGAACCCGCATATTAGATTAGTTCAGTTTACAGATCTATACAGCATGGAAACAGGCCCTTCGGCCCACTGAGTCCACACTGACCATTGACCACCCGTCACACCTCGGCCACTCCCTCTTCTCCCCTCTCCCATCAGGCAAGAGATACAGAAGTGTGAAAACGAACGCACACCTCCAGATTCAGGGACAGTTTCTTCCCAGCAGTTAACAGGCAATTGAACCATCCTACCACCAACTGGAGAGCTGCCCTGAGCTGATATCTACTGCAGTGGAGATCTTCAGACTATCTTTGATCTTGCAGTAAATGTTATTTACGCTCAAGAACGGAACTCACTATCAAAACATGGAGGGGACGGGGGACACCATTTTTTGGCGGCCGCGCGCGCATGGGCACACTCACACACGCACGCGAGGCTTCGGAGGCTCAATCCAGCGCTAAATGCAGCTCAACTGCCTGTCTCACCGGGTTAACTACAGCCCTGTCTGGACTGACGGGCTACCAGCGCTGCTTCTCCACGCTGGCCATATTTCCCGCAAGCCCAGGCAGGTTAACCTGACGGGGATGTCGCCCACCTCTCAAAACATGGGGGGGACGTGTCCCATCTGGCCCCCCCGTGTTTTCCGCCGCTGTTTACGCTATTCCCTTTATCATGTACCTGTACACTGTGGACAGCTCGATTGTAATCATGTATTGTCTTTCTGCTGACTGGTTTGCATGCAACAAAAAGCTTTTCGCTGTACCTCGGTACACGTGACAATAAACTCAACTCAGCTCAACACATTCTCACTAGTTCTATCTTATCCCACTTTCTCATACATTTCCTGCACACTACAGAGGCCAACTAACTACGGACATTAGGTTCCTCCAAACATCTTTCGACCTCTCACTATTTAAAACAATACTCCATCTGTCTATTTCTTTTTCCAGAGTGGATGGCCCCATTTTCCCACTTCATATTCTACATGCCATGTCCTTTTGCCCCTGTATGAAGGTGCAGCACGGTGGCACAGCGGTAGAGTTGCAGCCTTACAGCTCCAGAGATCTGGGTTTGATCCTGACTACGGGTGCTGTCTGTACAGAGTTTGTAACTCAGCGAGCCAGGCAGCATCTCTGAAAAAAAGGAATCGGTGATGTTTCGGGTCGAGACTCATTCCCAGATATGTTGAGATTCCGAGCCTCTTCAAAGTCGGCATACCTTGAGGAGATTCCACAGTGCAGCATCCGTCTGAAGAAGAGTCTCGACCCGACACGTCACCTATTCAATTTATCCAGAGCTGCTGCCAGTCCCGCTGAGATACTAAAGTATTTTGTGTCAATCTTCAGTGTAAACAAACATCTGCAGTTCCTTCCTACACACAATTACACAGCCTGTATCTCCAGAAGCCTTTTTATTCCAACTCACATTGACACCCAGCTTTGTGTCATCAGCAAATCTCTACACATTACATTTGACCTCATTTTGCTGCATCCAGATCAGTGATAGATTTGCGAACAGCTGGGGTCCCTGCACCAAGCCCTGTGGCATCTCACTGGTCACAGGGTCCCTACACAAAAGAGACCCTTTTACCCCTCCACTGTAAAAAGACACAAAGTGCTGGAGTAACTCCACAGGTCAAACATCTCTGGAGAACATGGAGTGGTGACGTTTCAGGTCAAGACCCTTCTTTAGTCTGACCCACTCCTCCTTCTCCTCCCCTCTGCTTTTATCTCCACCCTTCTCTGTGCCCCACCTAGATTCACAACCATTTTCCCCCTCCCCCTCCCCCTCCCCCTCCCCCCTCTCTCTCCCCCCCCCCTCCCCCCTCCCCCCCCCCCCCCCCCCTCCCTCCCCCCCCCCCCCCCCTCCCTCTCTCTCCCCCTCCCCCTCCCCCTCCCCCTCTTCCACTGTCCTTCTTCTGGCTTCAAAATTCACACCTATCCTTGTCTCACACCTTTTGTCTGTGTCCAACCATCTGCCTATCACCCCCCCCCCCCATCCCCCCCCCCCCCAGCTCACCTGGATCCACCTATCACTTGACAGGCTCTGTCCTGCCCCTCCGCTCTTCCAGATGTCTCCCCTCCCCCCACCACAATCAATTTGAAAAAAGGCTCTCGACCCAAAACATCACCTATCTATTTTCTCCAGACATGCTGCCTGACCCGCTGAGTTACTCCAGCATTTTGTGTATATTTTTGTAAACCAGCATCTGCAGTTCCTTGTGTCTCCTACTCTACTCTAGTTTAGTGATAGAGCACAGAAGCAGACCCTTCGGCCCACCGAGTCCGCAGCGACCAGCGATCTTTGCACACTAGCACTATCCTACACACTAGGTGTATCTTTGGAGAGTGTGAGGAAACAGGAGCACCCGGAGGAAACCCACGCGGTCACAGGGAGAACGTACAACCTCAGTACAGACAGCACCCGTAGTCAGGATCAAACCCGGGTTTCTGGCGCTGTAAGGCAGCAACTCTACCGCTGCGCCTGTTTAACAGTTTAGTTTATTGTCACGTGTACCGAGGTACAGTGAAAAGCTTTTGTTGCGTGCTATCCAGTCAGCACCATGCCGCCATACTGTGTTCAGTCTGTTGAACAATTCTCAATCTCTTCCAGTATATTAACCTACATACCATGGGTCTTTTTTGACCTATGACCTCTTGTTGAGCACTGTGTGTCTGAAGTAGGGTCTCGACCCCAAACAGATGCTGCCTGTCCTGCTGAGTTACTCCAGCATTTTGTGTCTCTCTTCGGTTTAAACCAGCATCTGCAGTTCCTTCCTACACAAGGCTTTCTGAAAGTGCCAATAGACCACATTCAATAGTTTTCTTTCTCGTCTATTCTACTCATTACAATCGCAGAAAACTTTAGTCCATTTGTCAAACATGATTTCCTTTTCTTTAATCCATTCATTAATCACTTTCATTAACAAGTAATCCATTAATTTACTCAATCCATGCACCATTTTCTGTCACTTCCTTAATAATAGATTCTTGCATTTTCCTTACTAGCGATCTTAGTTTAATTTAGTTTATTATGGTCATGTGTACCGAGCTACAGTGAAAGCTTCTGTTTGCATGCTATCCAGACAAAGGAATGACTACTGTACATGGTTACAATCAAGCCGTCCACAGTGTACAGATACAGGATAAAGGCTACACTGTTTAGTGCAAGGTAAAGTCTGATCAAAGATAGTTCAAAGGTCTCCAATGAGGTTAAAGGGAGGTCAGGGCTGCATTCTAGCTGTTGAAAGGATGGTTCGGTTGCCTGATAACAGTCACATTGTGGGAACCAATCTAGGATCGATTGGATTTTGGAAGATGGCAGCAGTGCATTCAATATCTCCCTTGCTACCTTTATAATACCCAAGTTATCAGGTCCTGGAGACAGACATCCAAAATTCTGGAGTAACTCAGCAGGACTCTGGAGAGAAGCAATGAGAGGTTTTTTTTACATTTAGTCTCCTTTGTTTCTCTGATACATTTTGTTGAACTTAAGCTAATTTTTCACCTTGTATACACTAGACCCGCAACCCGCTATTTCTTTACCAGGACGTATTCTCTGTCTTTTCTGTGAAGAGAGACACAAAATAAATTGTCCTGTCTAATTACCCTGCCTGTTTCATTACGCCCCACTATAATATCTCCTTCCTCAGTCAGCAAGGTGGATACAGGTGAGGGGGTTGATGGGCAGATGGGCGGACAAAGGCCAGAGGTGAAATAGTGGGCACAAAAGGCTGTGACATAAGGGGAGAGGAGGGTGAAATGTGAAGCTAGAGGAAGGGGTGCAGGTGGAAGGGACTGGGGTGGTGCAGGATAGTGGGGGAAATGGGTGCCTATCCAGGTGGGGCGCCTTTATCAATTATATCCTGAGCTGAAGTCCCTCAATTTCCAGACAATTCTTGTAGAATGAATCTCCATGGATCCCAATGGTTTCCATCAGCCCCCACAGAATAAAACAGGGATGTAATCAGACCATATTTGCAGTATTGTGAGCAGTTATGGACCCCATATCTGAGGGAAAATGTGCTGGCATTGGAGAGGGTCCAGAGGAGGTTTACAAGAATGATCCCAAGAACGATTGGGTTAACATATGATGAGCGTTTGACGGCACTGGGCCTGTACTCGCTGGAGTTTAGATGGATGAGGGGCGAACATCATTGAAACTTACCGAATAGTGAAAGGCCTGGATACAGTGGATGTAGAGAGGATGTTTCCACTAGTGGGAGAGTCTAGGACCAGAGGGCACAGCCTCAGAATAAAAGGAGATGAGGAGGAATTTAGTCAGCAGTTGGTGAATCTGTGGAATTCTTTGCCACAGAAGGCTCTGTAGGGCAATTCAGTCAATATTTTTATAGATCAGCCGTGATTGAATGGCGGAGTAGACTGGATGGGCCGAATGGCCTAATTCTGCGTCTGTGACTTATGAACCTACGGAGACAGCAATTGACAAAGGTGGACTGCAGGTCGGGCTACATCAGTGCAGTGGGAAGGATTCAAAGGGGAAACAACAAGAGTTCAGGAATATCGTGTTCCTCTAAGGGTAAAGACCAAGGAAGACAGATGTAGGAAATGTCAAGGGATATGGAGGGTGAGAGAAAGGGAAAAAAGGAAGTCTTTTGTGAAAAATTAGCATATATAGATTGGAAATGATAAATTTCATTCTAAATCCAGAATCTTGCATCTAAAAGCAAATTGCGGAAGAATGAGTTGGCTTAGGTCGATGAACATAAAAATGAACTTACAATGTATAAGTAAAGAGCTAACGGCACATATTTAGAGAACAAATACAAGCAGATAGACACAAAATGCTGGAGTAATTCAGCGGGTCGGGCAGCATTTCTAGAGAGAAGGAATGGATGACTCAGTCTGATGAAGGGTCTGGACCCGAAACGTCACCCATTCCTTCTCTCCAGAGATGCTGAGTTACTCTAGCATTTTGTGTCTACCTTCGGTTTAAACCAGCATCTGCAGTTCCTTCCTACACATAATTTACAAGTAATGTACAGAACAGCAGGTATTGTCCAGACACAGCCAACAAGGATGTTGAAGACAGGAATATATAAAAAGGAAGTACAAAGGGAAAAAGGTAGCTAAAACTATGGAACAGCACCTCATATTCCACATGGGCAGCTAAAGCCCCTGACCCACTTAGGAAACCTGAACAGAAACCTCTGGAGACTTTGCGCCCCACCCAAGGTTTCCGTGCGGTTCCCGGAGGTTGCAGGTGGTTGCCGGAGGTTGCAGGTAGTGGAAGCAGGTAGGGAGACTGACAAAAACCCCTGGGAACCTCCGGGAATCGCACGGAAACAGTGGGTGAAGCGTAAAGTTTCCAGAGGTTTCCGTTCAGGTTTCCTAAGTGGGACAGGGGCATTACTCCCAATGCTATGAACATTGAATTCTCCAATGTTACGTAGCTACATACCCTTCCCCTCGCCTTTCTTCCCCCATATAACCCACCTCCCCATTCTATCGCCCCTTCCCTCTCCTGTGCCCCACCCGGACTCACACCAGTTTTCTCCCTTCCCCTTCCACCTACATTCCTTCCTCTAGCTTCACAATTCACAACTCTTCAATCCTTTGGGCACGCACCTTCTGTCTTTTCATCTCTGGCTTTGTCCTGCCCCTCCTCTCTTCCAGCTTTCTTTCCCCCTCCGACCACAATCAGCCTGAAGAACAGTCTCGAACCAAACCGTCACCGACTCATGTTCTCCAGAGATGCTGCCTGACCCACTGAGTTACTCCAGCACTCTGTGTCTTCTTTTCTAAACCAACATGCGCAGTTCCTTGTTTCTACAGGGAGGCTTGCCTTAGTTTAGTTTGAGAGATACAGTACTGAAACTGGCCTTCAGCCCACCGAATCCGCGCCGACCAGCGATCCCCGTACACTGGCATCATCCTACACACTGAGGACAATTTGCAAATTTGACCAAGTTTAGTTTATAGATACAAAGCGAAAACAAGCCCTTCGGCCCTTCGAGTGCACACGGACCAGCGATCCCCGCACTTTAACACTATTAACCTACAAACCTGTTGGTCTTTGGAGTGTGGGAAGAAACCGGAGCAGCCGGGGGAAAACCCATGCGGTCACGGGGAGAAGGTACAAACTCCGTACAGGCAGCTCCTGTGGACAGGATCGAAGCAGAGTCTCTGGCGCTGCAAGGCAGCAACTATACCGCTGAGCTCTACAGGTGAGGCAGCAGAATGGAGGATGGCAAATATGGCTCCCCCTTTCAATAAGAGCAGCAGGTAAAAGTCAAGTAATTACCGGCCCGTGTGAGTCTGACGGGGAAGTTATGGAAACATTTCTGAAGGGCAAGATTAAAGATTATTTGTGAGTTGATGCATTGAGATGCATATTCCTGGGATGTCAGGACTTTCATATGAAGAAAGACTGGATAGACTCGGCTTGTACTCGCTAGAATTTAGAAGATTGAGGGGGGATCTTACAGAAACTTACAAAATTCTTAAGGGGTTGGACAGGCTAGATGCAGGAAGATTGTTCCCGATGTTGGGGTAGTCCAGAACAAGGGGTCACAGTTTAAGAATAAAGGGGAAATCCTTTAGGACCGAGATGAGAAAAGCATTTTTCACACAGAGAGTGGTAAATCTCTGGAACTCTCTGCCACGGAAGGTAGTTGAGGCCAGTTCATTGGCTATATTTTAGAAGGAGTTAGATGTGGCTCTTGTGGCTAAAGGGATCAGGGGGTATGGAGAGAAGGCAGGTACAGGATACTGTTGGATGACCTGTCCTATCCATGTACCTGTCTAAATGTTTCTTAAATGTTGCAATAGTATCTGCCTCATCGACCTCCTCCAACACCCACCAACTTCTGTGTGAAAAATTTACCCCGCAAGTTCCTATTAAATCTTTCCCCCTTCACCTTAATTCATGTCAACTAATTTGGTACTTAAACAATAGCCACGGAAGAAAGTAACAACCTCAGCCAGAGCCCCACAAATCTCTTTCTTTGCCTAACGGCCCCCGCTGAGGTTTGAAGTTTCTCTGACTGAATCGAGCTGAACAAGGCTTCCACAATGGTGGTGCAACTGGTGTAACCGTTGCCTCGCAGCGCCAGAGAGCCGGGGTCGACACAACATCAGGTGCTGTCTCTGTGGAGCTTGCACGCTCTCTCCATGATCATGTGGGTTTCCTTCGGGTGCTCCGGGTTTCCTCCCATATCCCAAAGACATTCAGGTTTGCAGGTTAATTGTCCCTCTGTAAAATCGCCCCTAGTGTGTAGGGAGTGGATGAGAAAGTGGGATAACACAGAACTGGTGTGAACGGGTGATGGTCGGCATGGACTCGGTGGGCCGAAGGGCCTGTTTCCATGCACTATCCATCAACAAGGGATGACTACATGGAGCTGAAAGGGACGGATGAACAAAGAACTGCAGATACTGGTTTACAAAAAAAGACACAAAGTCCTGGAGTAACTCAGTGGTCAGGCAGCATCTGTGGAGCACATGGATAGGTGAGGTGAGGTGATGTTGCGATTAGTAAGGGTGGCAGGAGAATGGGAGTAGCGATGAAGAGGTGGGGCCTCGTGGACAGTGAGCGCCTCCTGCGAGTGTGGGGACCCAACACAGACAGTGGAGCACATCGTTACCAGTTGCCCCAAACACTGGCCACCGAATGGTGAACGAGGTGTGATTGATCTGGACTATGACACGTTGGCCTGGCTCGCCTCAACGGAGCTGCAGGTCTAAAAGACATACGACAGAAGAAGAAGAGAATGGGGTTGAGAGGGAAAAATAGACAAGTTATGATTGAATGCTGGAGTAGACTCGATGGGCCGAATGGCTCCTAGAAGTTATTTCACGACCCTTCATCGGGTTTGTTCAGCTGAGAACATCAATAAAGAGTGGACAGTACTCACCAGTACAGAACAGTAGAGAGACGCAGGTTGAACAGTGAGAGGCGCGTGAGGTGTGATGAACAACCAGGGAACTGGCAGCAAAGGTGCAGACCAATGCTTTACTGCCTCCCAGTCTGCAACCTGCCTCTCTTTAACTTGCTAAATCTAAGGAATTAATCATTAGAATTGCAATCAAGAGATGAATTCAGTTTCTCCCCACTGTTATTTTCTCGAGCACTAATTGAAAGCTTTCAGGTTGTTTTAGTCGATGGATTATCGCAGCTGCTGTAGAAGTCTAGTGTGTAGTAGACAACATGCCCGGGGGATTAAAACAATCAAAGTTATGAAAATATTTCCAAACATTTAAAGCCAACTTCTCCAGCAATTTCCAGCGTGCAACCACACTGAAAGTTGGAGCTTGGAAGTTTATAGTTTAAGAAGGAACTGCAGATGCTGGAAAATCGAAGGTAGACAAAAATGCTGGAGAAACTCGGCGGGTGAGGCAGCATCTATGGAGTGAAGGAAATAGGCAATAGTTGATGTTGTGTTTGCCCTTTTTTCTGGCCCTTTTTTTTCTGCACCTTTATTTTCTAGGAGCAGAAATGTGCTGGTGCATCACATTGTCACCAGTCACATTGGTGGAACTATAAACCAAGGCCAAAGCGTAGGGCTTGGAGACACAAGAGAAGAAACAAGAGAAGGCAAATCCGTAGGAGATGCAAGGAACTGCAAGTGCTGGTTTACCGCAAAAAGACACAAACTGCTGGAGTAGCTCAACGGGTCGGGCACTGTCCATGGAGTTCATAAGTTCAAGGAGCAGAATCAGGCCATTCGGCCCATCAAGTCTGCTCCGTCTTTCAAATCATGGCTGATCTATCTTTCCCTCTCAACCCCATTCTCCTGCCTTCTCCCCTTAACCCCTGACACCTTTACTAATCAAGTCAATCTCACCTTTAAAAATACCCAATGACGTGGCCTCCACAGCAGTCTGTGGCAATGAATTCCACAGATTCACCACCCTCTGACTAAAGAAATTCCTCCTCATCTCCTTAATAAAGGTACGTCCTTTTTTCGTGACGCAATGGCATCTGGTCCTAGACTCTCCCACTAGTGGAAACATCCTCTCCACATCCACTCTATTCAAGCCTTTCACTATTCGGTAAGTTTCAATGGAGCTCCCCTCATCCTTCTAAACTCAATGTTCTCTTGTCCCCGCAGAAAAAAGTCCTATAGTGGCCTAAACCGGGCTAGTTCAGACAGCCATACCTTGATCAACTTGGACACCTCTTGCTGACCTCCTGCTCTGCGTCAGAGTAATCCTCTGCCATGTTTTGGTTTGTCGTGACATAATCTCGCAGGCAGCATTGTGGCCCGCACCTATCTGCTCTCTGTGGCCGTCACTTGCAATATTTTGATAGGTGACGGTTAAAATGTCTTTGCTCCCAGCGTTGTACCTGCTGAACTGTCAACAGTGGGAGCAAGCAAGCCGTGCATCTCTGGGATGGCCTTTCACATGAGTCTCTGCTGGCCACGTTTCTGAAGGAGCAGGTCACGAGGTCCCAACCCCTTGCCCTGACGTAGGGTGGATGCAAATCAAGGCTCTCTCTGCCCCTCCAACGTCATCTCTTTCTGTCCTTCTATCCCACTGCATCTACACGTCCTCTGTCTCTCCAACCTTGGCTCTCGCTCTTTCTCTATCCCTCTGTCTGTCCCTTGTCCCCACTGGACCTACCCATGTCTCTTGGTCCAACGCTCTTCTCCCACCACCCTGTGCCTGGTCTCACTCTCACAGGAATCTGAGGGGTATCTTTTTCACACAAAGGGTAGTGGGTGTATGGAATGAGCTGCTGGAGGGGGTAGTTGAGGCTGGGACTTCCGCAATGTTTAATAAGCAATTAGACAGGTATATGGATAGGATAGGTTTCGAGGGTTATGGGCCAAATGGAGGCAAGTGGTACTGGTGTGCCAAGTGCGACTATCCCAACATTTAAGAAGCAGTTAGACAGGCGCATGGATAGGACATGTTTGGTTGGATATGGACCAAATACTGGCTGGTGGGACGTGTAGCTGGGACATGTTGGCCAGTGTGGGCAAGTTGGGCCGAAGGGGCTGTTTCAATGCTGTATCACTCTATGACTCTAACTCCATGACAGCACCCAAGGTCAGAATCGAACCCGGGCCTCTGGCATTGTAAGGCAGCAACTCTACCACTGTGCCACTGTGCCGCCAGGGTGCTGTCTATGTGGAGTTTGCATGATCTCCCTGTGACCGAAACAGTGCAGAGTGGTAATGAAGGAGGGGGGGATAGGGTGGGTGATTATGTGTGTACTTGTGTCCATGTGTGTTTGCTTGCATATATGTGTGTATCTGTTTTTGTGTACATGCATCTGCATGTTCTTGTGCACGTTCGTATGCCTGTATACATGTATGCTTTGGAAAGCCTAACATGGGCAGGACCGACACAGTGAATGGTAGGGCTCTGTGAAGTGTAGAGCAGAGGGATCTCGGAGTGCAGGTACATAGCTCCTTGAAAGTGGCCTAGCAGGTAGACAGTGCGGTCAAAAAGGCTTTTGGCACATTGACTGTCATCAGGCAGAGTAATGAGTATAGAAGTTGGGAGGCCATTAGGCAGTTATAGTATATAAGACGTTGATGAAGCCACATTTGGAGTGTTGTGCTCAGTTTTAGGCACCATGTTACAAGAAAGATGTTTTTAAGCAGGAAACGGCACAGAGATGATTTACAAGGATGTTGCCAGGACTCGAGGGCCTGAGCTCTTGGGAGTGGTTGAGCAGGCTAGGACTCTATTCCTTGGAGCGCAGGAGGATGAGGCGTGATCTTATAGAGGTGTATAAAATCACGATAGGAATAGAACGGGTAAACACACATTGACATGTCCAGAGTTGGGGAATCAAGAACCAGAGGACAAAGGTTTAAGGTGTGATGGGTAAAGATTTAATCGGAATCTGAGGGGCAACTTTTTCACGCAAAGGGTGGTGGGTGTATAGAAAAAACTGCCAGCGGAAGTAGTTATGGCAAGTACAATTGCAACATTGAAGATACTTATTGGACAGGTACATGGATAGGACAGGTTTAGAGGGATATGGGCCAAACACAGGCAAGTGGACTAGTGTAGATGAGACACGTTGGTCGGTGTGGGCAAGTCGGGCTGAATGGCGGTGGGTGTATGGTACGAGCTGCCTGAGAAGATAGTTGAAGCAGGTACTATCACAACGCAGACAGGTGGGACTAGTGTAGATGGGACATGTTGGTCGACATGGGCAAGTTGGGCCGAAGGGCCTGTTCCCATGCTATAGACTCTATGACTCTATTTCTTATTTCAGGAATTTAAAAAAATGACAACGCCTCAAGGGCTAATTTAGGTTTTCGTGTAGTGAGATGCAGAGCTTAAACAGGCCTTTCGGCCCACCGAGTCCGTGCCGACCAGCAATCCCTGCACATTTACAGTATCCTACACACACTAGGGACAATTTACAATTTTACCAAAGCCAATAAACCTACAAATTTTTGGGGTGTGGGAGGAAACCGGAGCACCTGGAGAAAACCCACATTGTCACGGGGAGAACGTACAAACTCCGTACAGACAGCACCCGTAGTCAGGATTGAAACCGGGTCTCTGGCGCTGTGAGGCAGCAACTCTACTGCTGCGCCACTAAGTTAGTTTAGTCCTGATGGCATCGCTCCATTCCTGTCACGTTTTCAAGATATTCAGACTGTCACCTCCAGAGTCACGATGTCCTTAAAGCACTAGATCCAAAAGGTATCATAAGATCATACAATCATAAGGGATAGGAGTAGAATTAGGCCATTTGGCATATTGAGTCTACTAGGAGTAGAATTAGGCCATTCAATCATGCCTGATCTATCGCTGCCTCCTAACCCTATTCTCCCACCTTCTCCTCATAACCTCTGACACCCATACTAATCAAGAATCTATCTATCTCTGCCCTAAAAATGTCCACTGACTTGGCCTCCACAGCCGTCTGTGGTAAAGAATTCCACAGATTCACCACCCTCTGACTATCAAAATTTCTCCTCACCTTCATCCTCAAAGAACGTCCTTTAATTCTGAATTAAATAGGCCATAAATTGTTGCACAGAAGCACAATTCTTCAGGGAGGAGCTAACCTTGTGTGTTGCTGGTTTCCTTTAATCCGTCTGATGCATGTGTTTCCTTGAAGGAGTGCGTTTAATGAATACAAGGACATCTTCCGCGGTTTGCTGAGTGTGCAGTTTCTCTCTATCTACCTTAACTGCATGACGTCTGGATGAAGCTGCTCATCTAATCTTCCCAGGCTGTGAACTAACATAATGGATTAGCACAACATTGGGATTACAGCATTGTAGGCTAATCAATACAATACATCAATGCCAATATTAGCTCTTCAAATGGAGTTAGCAACTGTAATCCCCTTTGCTGCCTGTATGTTTTATATTTGTCCTTTTCAAATATTTATCCAGTTCCCTTAAAATGAACTTGCAGCCTCCACGTAAGCAACCATTTGAGAAACAGCTGTCCATGTGCAATAAACTCAGCGGGAAGAATACCCTTCTAACATTTTCTCGTCTTTCCATTGCTAACTGCTTTCTGCTCTTTTGTCTCCCTGGTCAAGTTAATCACTCACGGTTTAGTCCTGCTCAAAACCCATTGCAATTCGAAACCTGCTTGTCCTGGAATGGAGTTGCGTAGCATTTTATTCATTCCCTGCTTTCAAACCACAGGTCCACTTTTAGTTTAGTTTTGAGATACAGCACAGGAACAGGCCCTTCGGCTCACCGAGTCCTTGCTGACCAACGATCCCTGTACATTAACATTATCTGACACACACTAGGGGCAATTTACAATTATACCAAGCCAATTAGCCCACAGATCTGTACGTCTTTGGAGTGTGGGAGGAATCCGGAGATCCTGGAGAAAACCCACGCAGGTTACGGGGAGAAACATAGAAACATAGAAAATAGGTGCAGGAGTAGGCCATTCGGCCCTTCGAGCCTGCACCGCCATTCAATATGATCATGGCTGATCATCCAACTCAGTATCCTGTACCTGCCTTCTCTCCATACCCCCTGATCCCTTTAGCCACAAGGGCCATATCTAACTCCCTCTTAAATATAGTCAATGAACTGGCCTCAACTACCTTCTGTGGCAGAGAATTCCAGAGATTCATCACTCTCTGTGTGAAAAATGTTTTCCACATCTCGGTCCTAAAAGATTTCCCCCTTATCCTTAAACTGTGACCCCTTGTCCTGGACTTCCCCAACATCGGAAACAATTTTCCTGCATCTAGCCTGTCCAACCCCTTAAGAATTTTGTAAGTTTCTATAAGATCAATCTTCTAAATTCTAGCGAGTACCATATAACCATATAACCATATAACAATTACAGCACGGAAACAGGCCATCTCGACCCTTCTAGTCCGTGCCGAACACGTATTCTCCCCTAATCCCATACACCTGCGTTCAGACCATAACCCTCCATTCCTTTCCCGTCCATATAACTATCCAATTTATTTTTAAATGATAAAAACGAACCTGCCTCCACCACCTTCACTGGAAGCTCATTCCACACAGCCACCACTCTCTGAGTAAAGAAGTTCCCCCTCATGTTACCCCTAAACTTCTGTCCTTTAATTCTCAAGTCATGTCCCCTTGTTTGAATCTTCCCTACTCTCAGTGGGAAAAGCTTATCCACGTCAACTCTGTCTATCCCTCTCATCATTTTAAAGACCTCTATCAAGTCCCCCCTTAACCTTCTGCGCTCCAAAGAATAAAGCCCTAACTTGTTCAACCTTTCTCTGTAACTTAGTTGCTGAAACCCAGGCAACATTCTAGTAAATCTCCTCTGTACGCTCTCTATTTTGTTGACATCCTTCCTATAATTAGGCGACCAAAATTGTACACCATACTCCAGAATTGGCCTCACCAATGCCTTGTACAATTTTAACATTACTTCCCAACTTCTATACTCAATGCTCTGATTTATAAAGGCCAGCACACCAAAAGCTTTCTTTACCACCCTATCTACATGAGATTCCACTTTCAGGGAACTGTGCACAGTTATTCCCAGATCCCTCTGTTCACCTGCATTCTTCAATTCCCTACCATTTACCATGTACGTTCTATTTTGATTTGTCCTGCCAAGATGTAGCACCTCACACTTATCAGCATTAAACTCCATCTGCCATCTTTCAGCCCACTCTTCCAACTGGCATAAATCTCTCTGTAGACTTTGAAAATCTACTTCATTATCCACAACCCCACCTATCTTAGTATCATCTGCATACTTACTAATCCAATTTACCACACCATCATCCAGATCATTGATGTACATGAAAAACAACAGTGGACCCAATAGCACCCCACTAGTCACTGGCCTCCAACCTGACAAACAGCCATCCACCATTACTCTCTGGCATCTCCCATTCAGCCACTGTTGAATCCATCTTGCTACTCCACCATTAATACCCAACCATTGAACCTTCTTAACCAACCTTCCGTGATGAACCTTGTCAAAGGCCTTACTGAAGTCCATATATACAACATCCACTGCTTTACCCTCATCAATTTCCCGAGTAACCTCTTCAAAAAATTCAAGAAGATTAGTCAAACATGACCTTCCAGGCACAAATCCATGTTGACTGTTCCTAATCAGACCCTGTTTATCCAGATGCTTATATATATTATCTCTAAGTATCCTTTCCATTAATTTTCCCACCACTGACGTCAAACTAACAGGTCTATAATTGCTAGGTTTACTCTTAGGCCCCTTTTTAAACAATGGAACAACATGCGCAGTATGCCAATCCTCCGGCACTATTCCCGTTTTTAATGACATTTGAAATATTTCTGTCATAGCCCCTGAGTCTATCCAGTCTTTCTTCATCTGAAAGTCCTGACATCCCAGGAATCAGTCTGGTGAACCTTCTCTGTACTCCCTCTATGGCAAGAATGTCTTTCCTCAGATTAGGAGACCAAAACTGTATGCAATACTCCAGGTGTGGTCTAACCAAGACCCTGTACAACTGCAGTAGAACCTCCCTGCTCCTATACTCAAATCCTTTTGCTATGAATGCTAACATACCATTCGCCTTCTTCACTGCCTGCTGCACCTGCATGCCTACTTTTAATGACTGGTGTACCATGACACCCAGGTCTCGTTGCATCTCCCCCTTTCCTAATCGGCCACCATTCAGATAAAAGTCTACTTTCCTGTTTTTGCCACCAAAGTGGCTAACCTCACATTTATCCACATTATACTGCATCTGCCATGCATTTGCCTACTCACCCAGCCTATCCAAGTCACCTTGCAGCCTCCTAGCATCCTCCTCACAGCTAACACTGCCCCCCAGCTTCGTGTCATCCGCAAACTTGGAGATGTTGCATTAAATTCCCTCGTCCAAATCATTAATATATATTGTAAATAGCTGGGGTCCCAGCACTGAGCCTTGCGGTACCCCACTAGTCACTGCCTGCCATTGTGAAAAGGACCCGTTTACTCCTACTCTTTGAACATACAAACCGTACAGAGGGTACCCGTAGTCAGGATCGAACCCTGGTCCCTGGCGCTGTAAGGCAGCAACTCTACCGCTGCGCCACCGTGCCGCCCAATAAACTGAATTGCAATTATTTTTTTAAAGAATAAAAAAGCAACACGCACTGATCCCGAGACCGGGGCAGTTAGGGGGCACTTGTTGTATTGCAGAGTGGAGCTCTCGGTCCTTCTAGGCCCCTCGTGATCTCTCGTGGTTCTCGTTTCTCCACAACCTTTGTCGCCCTGAGGTGAGCCTTGGTGGCTGATGGTGACTGTTCCTGGTGGACTGCGGAATGGCAGAGGGTCAGCGGGCATCAGAGCGTGGGTTTTGCACAATGGCGAGACGTGCATAATGAACAAATAAAATAGCTGCTTTACACATGAAAATCTAATTCCACTCTTTGTGTTTAACCCTGTGAGGCCACAGATGCAGTCATCCCTGGAATAAAAAACCCCATGATTAAACCACCCTGGGATCCTTAAATAAGGCAACAAATTAAAGACAGATCCGGCCAATTGTGCTGTTCAACATTAATAAAATATTCCATAAATAACCCGTTCCACAGCGATGCACATTAGCCCACAATGGAGCGAATATGCCTAAACTCCTTGTGGCCGTGGGAAACTCAACTCCAGCCTTCTCAGCTGGGTTGCTGTTTCCCTCTGCATCAGCGTAAAGCTGCCATGAATTACATCAACAGCAACATTTAGTTTAGTTCAGTTTATTGTCATGAAACACTTTTGCTGTGTGCTAACCAGTCAGTGGAAAGACAATACATGTTCACCTGCAGTGAGATTTGCAAGCATACTTAAAATAAACCTGCAGTTTTCATTCACTTACCCCGAACAGCCAGCTTTACCTAACCCAGGTCCATTGCCGAAGATAGAAACATAGAAACATAGAAATTAGGTGCAGGAGTAGGCCATTCGGCCCTTCGAACCTGCACCGCCATTCAATATGATCATGGCTGATCATCCAACTCAGTATCCCGTACCTACCATCTCTCCATACCCTCTGATCCCCTTAGCCACAAGGGCCACATCTAACTCCCTCTTAAATATAGACAATGAACTGGCCTCGACTACCCTCTGTGGCAGAGAGTTCCAGAGATTCACCACTCTCTGTGTGAAAAAAGTTCTTCTCATCTCGGTTTTAAAGGATTTCCCCCTTATCCTTTAGCTGTGACCCCTTGTCCTGGACTTCCCCAACATCGGGAGCAATCTTCCTGCATCTAGCCTGTCCAACCCCTTAAGAATTTTATAAGTTTCTATAAGATCCCCTCTCAATCTCCTAAATTCTAGAGAGTATAAACCAAGTCTATCCAGTCTTTCTTCATAAGACAGTTCTGACATCCCAGGAATCAGTCTGGTGAACCTTCTCTGCACTCCCTCTATGGCAATAATGTCCTTCCTCAGATTTGGAGACCAAAACCGTACGCAATACTCCAGGTGTGGTCTCACCAAGACCCTGTACAACTGCAGTAGAACCTCCCTGCTCCTATACTCAAATCCTTTTGCTATGAAAGCTAACATACCATTCGCTTTCTTCACTGCCTGCTGCACCTGCATGCCTACTTTCAATGACTGGTGTACCATGACACCCAGGTCTCGCTGCATCTCCTCTTTTCCTAGTCAGCCACCATTTAGATAATAGTCTGCTTTCCTGTTTTTGCCACCAAAATGGATAACCTCACATTTATCCACATTATACTGCATCTGCCAAACATTTGCCCACTCACCCAGCCTATCCAAGTCACCTTGCAGTCTCCTAGCATCCTCCTCACAGCTAACACTGCCCCCCAGCTAGACACAAACTGCTGGAGTAAGTCAGCAGGTCAGGCAGCGTCTCTGGAGAAAAAGAATAGGTGACGTTTCAGGTCGGAACCCTTCTTCAGACGCGAGACGTTACCTGCCCAGAGATGCTGCCTGACCCGCTGAGTAACTTCAGCATTTTGTGTCTATCTTCGTTTGGTATGAACCAATGTCTGCATTTCCTTCCTGGTACTGTAAGGCAGCAACTCTACCGCTGCGCCGCCGTGCTATGTCAACAAATACAGCGGCACGGTGGCGCAGCGGTAGAGTTACTGCCTTACAGTACCAGAGACCCGTGCTCAACCGCGCCCGTACGGAGTTTGCACGTTCTCCCTGTGACTGCATGGGTTTTCTTCAGCTGCTCCGGTTTCCTCCCACACTCCAAAGTTGTGCAGGCTGTGGGGTTAATTGATTTGGTAAAAGATTGCAAATTGTCCCTCGAATGTAGGGCAGTGATAATGTGGGAATCGCTGGTTGGCTCGGACTTGGTGGGCCGAAGGGCTTGTTATCCGCGCTGTATCTCTAAGCTACACTCATGCGGCCCGCTAAACCTCACTGAAATGAGCGACGGCCCACAGCCTCCGTTGTCTGGGCTACTCTAGCACCAGAAGTCAATGTCTCCGGGCCGATGTCTTCTGCTGTTAATGATCTCTGGCACAGTTTGCTGCTCAAAGTTTGGCCGTTCAGGAGGTTGCACAATGCACCATGCTCAATGCAAAGAATCATCAGCATCGTCTCCTCTCACCCACTATTCCAGCGCATCTTTCTTGCACCCCCCTCTGGGACCTGCACACTCTTCTAAAGGACGTACAGGTGACCAGAAGGAGACGCAACTTTCCACTGTGGCCGTTTCACAATGTTCAATATAACTTCCTCAGTCAGAAGTAAGGTCTTGACCCGAAACATGACTGTCCATTCCCCTCCAAAGATGCTCCCGACCCCCCCGTTCCTCCAGTCGTTCCTCCAGTTAAACTCACCGAATAGTGAAAGGCCTGGATAGAGTGGAGAGGATGTTTCCACTAGTGGGAGAGTCTCGGACCAGAGGCCATAGCCTCAGAATAAAAGGGACGCTCCTTTAGAAAGGAGATGAGGAGGAATTTCTTTAGTCAGAGTGTGGTGAATCTGTGGAATTCATTGCCACAGACAGCTGTGGAGATCAAGTCAATGGATATTTTTTAGGCGGAGATTGACAGATTCTTGATTAGTAATGGTGATGGGGTGAAGGCAGAACAAAGGGGTTGAGAGGAAAAAATAGATCAGCCAGGTTTGAATGGCGGAGTAGACATGATGGGCCGAATGACCTAATTCTGCTCCTATAACATATGAACATGAACTTATTTCGTTTTTTATTCAAGATATCAGCATTTGAAGTCTCTTGCATCATCCTTGCTTTTGTAATCTACGCCTCTATTCATGTTTCCTAGGATCTCAACATTACCGCTTTCCAGTTTAAGGGATTTATTTACGAAACCTAGATCTCTCTATTCCTGCAGACCCACTGAGACTGTCCCATTCAAATCCATTGTCTCTCTGTATTCTTTCTCCCAAAGTGTATCATATTATACTTTACTTTAGACTTTAGAGATACAGCGTGGAAACAGGTCCTTTGGCCCATTGAGTCCACACCAACCAGCGATCACCCCGTACACTAGCACTATCCTACACACTGGAGACAATTTACGATTTATAAAAGCCAGTTAACCTACAAATCTGTACATCTTCGGAGTGTGGGAGGAAACCGGAGTACCTGGAGACAACCCATGCGGTCACAGGGTGAACATGCAAACTCCGTACAGACAGCACCCATAGTCAGGATCGAATCCGGGTCTCTGGCGCTGTAAAGCAGCAACTCTACCTCTGCACCACCGTGCCGCCCCAGTGCTCTGGCCCAGAGCGGGCCCTGCCCAACACAACTAATAATCAGGTTACCATTGTCTTGCCCTTTGTGAGAACTGGCTGCCTACAAATTGGCTGTTTTCTTCATTACAACAGGGACTATGTCACTGTGAGGCAGCAACTCCACCGCTGGGCCACTGTGCCACACCTCACACTTCTGTGGATGAAATGTCATCTGCCACCTGCCTGCCCACTCAGCCCATCCCTCTCTGAATGATCTGTGAATACTAACCCACGCAGAGGGGAACTGGAGTTAAACACAGGACCTGTTGGTCCACTGGTGTTGGTGTTACAACGATGTGGATCTCTTTAATAGCCCAAGCAGAGTCTAGAGTAACATGGTAATAGCCCAACCATCACTAACATGGCTGCCAAAAACACACCCCACTCTTGCAATGGGCTTCTGGACAATGTTAGGCCATTTAGGACTGAGATGAAGAAAAACTTCTTCATCCAGTGAGTTGTGAATCTGTGGAATTCTCCGCCACAGAAGGTAGCGGAGGCCAATTCACTGGATGTTTTCAAGAGAGAGTTAGATTTAGCTCTAAGGGCTAAAGGAATCATGGGATATGGGGAGAAAGCAGGAACTGGGTACTGATTTTGAATGATCAGCCATGATCATATTGAATGGCGAAGGGCTGAATGGCCTACTCCTGCCCCTATTTTCTACGTTTCTATGTTTCTAACTGTACTCAATCCTGTAACGCTCAGAGAGTCAGTGGGGTCGATTGCCCTCCCTCACCCCTATCACCCCCATCCCCCCATTGTAAAGACGAAACCCAGCGAAGCGTATTAAATTGATTCATTTCAGAATTGTAAAGCTGCGCAAACCGGCACTCGCGCCCTCCAACTGAAAAAAAATAATAGCGGCTTCTGTTTGAATTGGATAGAAGTACAAGAGACAACAGGCATGAACAGGTGCGGTGGGAACAGCTGCAAGCACCTGCCCAAGAGTCAAACAGGTAGGTGCTCAACAAAGGCAGAGCCAGCCTCATTGTCTATGCAACCATCTGCCTGCCTCCAACACACGGCGACATCTCAAAGATCAAATGAAGCAGCATTCTTGCTTCTTCTAGGCAAACATGCTTGGTGAAAATATTACGCTGGGATTGCATTTAGCCCCGACCCCTCTGGTGGAGAATTATATCACAGAAATGTTAACCAAGGAAGGAGGTAGATCAATATTTTTTGTAAACATTTGCAAAGTAAAAGATTGCATTTTCGTTCAGGAAGGAACTGCAGATGCTGGTTTGCACCGAAGATAGACACAAAATGCTGGAATAACTCAGTGGGACAGGCAGCATCTCTGGATATGAAGGAATGGGTGACGTTTCGGGTCGAGACCCTTCTTCAGACTGAGAGTCAGGCGAGAGGGAAACAAGAGATATGGAAAGGTAAGGTGTGAAAACTAGATATCAAAGGGGACAAAGGGCAAGTGAAATGTAGTATCATCGTGATTCAATGTGGAAACAGGCTCTTCAGCCCAACTTGCCCACATCGGCCAACATGTCCCAGCTACACTAGTCCCACCTGCCTGCATTTGGTTCATTTCCCTCTAAACTTGTCCTATCCATGTACCTGCCGAACTGTTTTGTAAACGTTGGGATAGTCCCAGCCTCAACTACCTCCTCTGGCAGCTTGTTCCATACACCCACCACCCTTTGTGTGAAAAAGTTACCCTTCGGATTCCTATTCAATCTTTCCCCCTTCACCTTGACCCTAAGTCCTCTGGTCCTCGATTCCCCTACTCTGGGCAAGAGACTCTGCTTTTACCCGATCTATTCCTCTCACGATTTTGTAAGATCACCCCTCATCCTCCTGCACTACCCAGCCTACTCAACCTCGCCCTATAGCTCAGAACTTGAATGGTTCATTGTTAGCTTGGGGAAGTTGACAATGAGGCATACAATATAAAATATAATCAAGAGGCCAGTCAGACTGGTCAGAGAACTAGGATGGATGAGGGATGGAGAGAGAGGCAAAGCAAAGGTTACCTGAAGTTAGAGAATTCAATACTCATACCACTGGGATATATTCTTGTTTTATTTATTCACTGGCATTTACTCTCCCTCCCGACATTGCCCTTGGTTCTGGGGCTTTGCTGGGCCAACTGAAAGGACAGGTAGGAGTCAACATTATTGATGGATCTTCAGTCAGGGCTCAGCAATACATTGCCTTCCCAGAAGGATATTCGTGACCCAGATGGTTTATTGCAGTAATTGTGTCGACCTTTCATGGGCTCGGGACCTGCCAAAGTGAATTAACATTCCCGACACTGTGATCCATCGTGGTTCCAGACTGATGCAAGCGAGAGTTAGGTTTAGCTCTTAGGGCTAAAGGAATCAAGGAATATGGAGGAGAAAGCAGGAACGAGGTACTGACTTTGGATGATTAGCCACGATCATATTGAATGGCGGTGTTGGCTCGAAGGGCCGAATGGCCCACTCCTGCACCTATTTTCTCTGTTTCTATGTTTCTAATGCATGACTCCAGGGCCGTGATGATGCTTAGAACACAAAGTGCTGGAGAAACTCAGCGGGTCAGGCAGCATCTGTGGAGAACATGGACATTTTGGTTCGAGACCCTTCTTCAGACTGATTGTCGTAGGGGTGGAGGGGAAGGGGAGGGAGAAAGCGGGAAAAGAGGTGGGGCCAGGGCAAAACCTGGCAGGTGTTAGGTGAGGGGAAGTCAGCTGAGGGGAAGTTTAATAGAGGTGTATTAGATAATGAGGGGGTCGCACAGGATGGGGGAGTGAAGGACAAGGGGACGCAGATAAAATATAAAGGGGATGAACATTAAAAATGACACGAGGGGAAACGTTTTTATGCAGAGCGTGGTTGGAACATGCTTTGCCTGAAAATGAACACAAAGTACTGGAGTAACTCAGCGGGTCAGGCAGCATCGCTGGAGAAAGGGAAGAGAAGACATTTTGGGTTGAGACCCTTCTTCAGACTGAGAGTCAAGGGGGAGGGAAACTAGAGGTACCAAAAGGTTCTGAACAAATCAGAGCCAGCACTGATGGGCAAGGAAAAGTGGAGCCCACAATGGTTCATTGTTGGCTCTGGAAGAGGTGATAAAAAAGTGATGTATAGACGGTAGACAAAAATGCTGGAGTAACTCAGCGGGTCAGGCAGCATCTATGGAGCGAAGGAAATAGGCACCGTTTCGGGATTCATTCGCGAACAACCATTCAGCCCTTCGCCATTCAATATGATCATGGCTGATTAGGGAGTTGAGGGGGCGGGAGGGGGGGAGAAGGTAACCGGAGATGAGATAAATTCATTGTCATACGCATGGGATGACTTTCATCCGAGGTGTCTGAGCTCCTCCATCAGTGGCCCAGAACCCAAACGTTGCACTTCCATAAGTTCACAAGTGATAGGAGCAGAATTAGGCCTTGCGACCCATCAAATCCACTCCGCCATTCAGTCATTGCTGATCTATCTCTCCCTCTTAACCCCATTCTCCTGCCTTCTCCCCATTACCCCTGCATTCCTAACTTGTCTGAAGGAGGGTCTTGACCCGAAACGTCTCCCTTTGCTTCTCTCCAGAGATGATGCCAGTCCCCCTGAGTTACTCCAGCATTTTGGTCTCTATCTTCACTCAGTGATACACTCTATGAGCAGAAGAGTCTATGATACCCCAGCGTTAGATGCCCAGGCAGGGCTGGCGGCTTTGTAGAGAACTCCCATCAGTGTCTCGGAAGTGTCTCCCATCAACCTCCGGAAGTGACCACGAAAAATATGAATATATTGAAGTTACAGAACAGTAATCATTGAATGTAATGGAGTATTACTGATTTTACTTCGGAGTCACGTGAGTGACTACGTGAAGACCCCGCCAGCACGCGTGCGCGCCATTGCGTCTCACGCAGTGCAACAGCGACGGGTGGGGGTGGAGCGCTCCCGCGGGAAAAATTCAAACGGACCTACACTCCAGGACCGCAGGCTGCCGCGGGGAACAAGGCAGTTCCCGCCAGCCAACAACCAGAGACGTCCAGTGGCTCCAGGATCGCAGGCTGTCGCGGGGAACAAGGCAGTTCCCGCCAGCCAACAACTCTAAACGTCCAGCGGCTCCAGGACCGCAGGCTGCGGGGAACTAGGGAAAGTTCCGGCAGCCCACAGCCATATGCAAACAGCGGTTCCAGGACCGCAGGCTGTGAGGAACTAGGAAGATTCCGGCAGCTGACAGCCGGGTACGACCAGTGCAGGCTGAGCCCAGTACCGCGAGCTGTATACCTGGAAACAACACAGCGCGCTGCAGGCAGGCAGGAGTCGGTACGGCCGATAGACTCAGGGAGTCCGGCCAGAAGGACGCACTGCCTAAGGGCGGTGAAAGTGACCGTTGGTGTGGTTACTAAGGTCCACTTACCGACTCCAAGCTGAATCCAGCGACTTGAGTCGTACAACCCAAAGCAGCGCAGCAGGCTGGAGGCAAAGCCCAGCAGGATTCAGCTCGGCCGATCATACTCATCTGAGTCCGGCCGAAGAGGCGCGCTGCCCGAGTGCAGCAGAGGTCCGCCCGTGACTTGCTCCGGGAGATGGAGCAAGCTCACTATGGGAGTCTTCGCACTCCCACAACAGCACCTTATCGAGGGCTGTAAAACAATACATCTCCCTCGATAGAGGAATGCATTGTGGACCAGGGCTGGGCTGGTCCGGAAGAAGGGGACGTGGCTGAAGAAAACGGCAGTGTGCAGGGGGTGCAGAATCCTAAGGAGCTACTGGGAGTGATCACCAAAATTACGGATCAACGAAAAGTACCATTACAGACCAGGCTGGCGGCCAGCATCGACTACCTGTACTTCCATCTTCTGCAGGAACAGGCAACAAAATTACGCAGAAGTATAGGCCTCCTGTGAACTTTACTTCATTTTAGAAATGCCTGCAGCAAACAATGCTGGATCTGGGGGTACAGTGGGATTGGCACAAAAACCCAGGAGGTCAAACTACAGAAGATTTCAAAACTTCTGACAGCGAGCATATCATTGGTTGCTCGCCCAGACGATGGTACAGAGAAAAGCTTGACGAAGAAATTAAAGCCGTCGGGTTCATAACAGCATCATCAGCAACGACAGCACCCCTATGCACCCACCAGCAGGTATCAACACCAGGACGCTGGTGAAAGCATGAGGGCCGCGCAGCACCACGAAGGTCCTTTTAGGCCAAGGCCCAGAGCGACTCTCATGGAAAACGTGCCAACCCCGCACTCCGGCGCCTCTTCCGCAGAAGAGGCAGAAATTGAAGAAAGGGACATACCACCGGCAACCAGGTAAGTAGGTGGATCTGGTTCCTTCCAGAACACAAAGATGTACGACCTGTACTAACGGGGAATATTACACTTGATTTGGGAGACATGGAGGGATCATTGTCGATACCTAAAATTTAACTGGATGGGGCAACAATGGCAGGGCATAGCGTTGCCTAATGATCTAACTTCAGCCCCAAGACTTTTCACCAAGATATTAAAATGGGCCTTGGCAATATAAGAAACAAAAACATATTGTCATGGCATATCTTGATGATATATCATTTAGAAACATAGAAACATAGAAATTAGGTGTAGGAGTAGGCCATTCGGCCCTTCGAGCCTGCACCGCCATTCAATATGATCATGGCTGATCATCCAACTCAGTATCCCGTACCTGCCTTCTCTCCATACCCTCTGATCCCCTTAGTCACAAGGGCCACATCTAACTCCCTCTTAAATATAGCCAATGAACTGGCCTCGACTACCCTCTGTGGCAGAGAGTTCCAGAGATTCACCACTCTCTGTGTGAAAAAAGTTCTTCTCATCTCGGTTTTAAAGGATTCCCCCTTATCCTTAAGCTGTGACCCCTTGTCCTGGACTTCCCCAATATTGGGAGCAATCTTGTGGGGAAAAAACCCTGGATCTAGCTAAATCAGCAGTTTTAGCTACCAAACATAGGGTGAAACTCTGGGGTCATCTCCATCCAGATAAATATGTCGACGGCATCCACAACTGGACTTTCTGGGATTTACAATTAACGTTATCCATATGTCTGGAACATTGCCAAAGAGTAAAACAGACTTGGATAAACCTACAAAAGAATTAATTACTAAAAACACTGGTGTTGGGTGCATTTTATGGGCTAAAAGCCTACTGCTAACAATGCACCATCTGCATGTCCGCCTACGAATTGATAATATCACAGTGGTGGCATATATTAATCATATGGGAGAAAAGATCGATACCATGTGTCAATCTGGCCAATATATTTGGCTATGGTGTGTTAACATACATATTTGGCTATCAGCAAACTTACTTACCAGGTAAGCTCAATACTGAGCCACACACCAGGTCATGAAAATTCAATGACAGCATCGAATGGCTGTTGGACCACAAAAAAGTTGCTGATATTACCAAAAGAGGGACACCAGATATCAATCTATTTGCATCTAGACCCAATCACCAGTTACCAACATATGCCGCTTGTGAACCACACTTGGGGCAGCAGCAATGGACGTTACTCACTTAATGCGGAATAATTGTTTACAATGTTTTTCCCTCCTGCCTCATCAGTCGGATCCTAAGCAAAAACACATATGGGCTCAACATCAAGTGTCTTGAAAGTAGCTGATTGGCCTACACAGCCATGGATCCCTGTGGTCTCGGACATAGTCTCTGAACCATAGTCCACCATGCTAGATCCAGGCTGGCGGACAGGACCATGAGCTTGATCACGGCAGCCTATCAAGAACCAACAAGGGCTGGTGTAGCGTATAATACAGCTACAACCACCAACGTCCTGGGAATTCCTATCCAGTCTTCATGTAGATGAAGGACTGAACTGCAGTACTATAATTATGCAGGGGTGACCTGTCAGCTTGTTGGTGGCAGGCGCCACAACAACTCTCCATGGGATCTCACCCTCTAGTTGTCAAACTTATGAGGATTATTTTCAACACCAACCCTCCTAGAGGGAAGTACTCCCAGATGTGGGACGTCAGTGTTGTACTAACATTGCTAGGGGCACCAGCAATGTCCCTGTCCCTGGGGGGGGGGGGGGGAAATGACATTTAAAAACAGTATGCTGATAGCACTGGTCTCAGCTCTAGGGGTTCAGTTTCTACATAAACTGAGACTGGGATATATGATGGCATCTCCAGAAAAGATAACTTAGCATATTAGAGCTTGTTAAACAAGATAGACCATGATCATCAGGACAAAATTTGGAATTCCAGATATACCCAACTGACACCCGACTATGTGTAATGACACACCTTCTATTATACCTTAAAACTACTAAAACTTAAGAGGAAGTAAATTAGCACTATGGGCAGCCATAAACAGCCTAATGGCCGGGTATCAGCACTAACCATCGCTAGATGGCTCAGACAGGCTTGGGAGCTGCTGGGGTGGATACTGACATCTTAAGTTTCTATCCACATGGGCAACAGCAACACCGGCAGCTAGAGACAAGGAAGTGCCTATGGACTATATCCTGGCTACAGCAGGATGGTCAAGAGAAAGACCTTCCAATTTTACTCACGTGAGTGATTCCGTGAAGAACCCGCTCAGCACGCATGCGCGGCGACTCGCGTCTGTTTGTTGCTCCAGGTGGAGCAACGCAGCAGACGCAAGCGGCCCCCGTTGGACTCCGGGCAAGGAGCGTTCCGTTCACGGAAGGGGGAGAGAGGTGCTGCGCCGGGCCAGTCCAGACGCAAGCGGCCCCCCTTGGACTCCGGGGGAGTCGGGCGCCCCCGCTATGGGGTGAAAGAAACGGACCGTCAGGTAAGCTCTGAGGTCGCGTTTTTCTTTCACAGGAGGAGCCTTCTGCTTTCAGGCAGAGAAGAAAGACTCTAGAACAAACCTGTTCCCCAAGCCACGGAAGAGTGGGGGGGGGGGGGGGGGCAGCAACAAGGCGGTAGGACCGCTTACCCGGCCTCCGCTATTCCCCGACACCGCGTCCGAGCCCAGCCCGCTAGCGCCTGAGCAGCGGGCTGGAAGTAAAGCCACGGAAGAGGCGTCCGACCGGTGGCTTCCGACTTGTCGGATGGGGACGTCTCTCCACCCGCCCGGGGGAGAGACAGCCACCTGAGCCGCTGGAGCGACTCCTGGAGCAGGAGCTCCAGCGAGACGCACTTCGTGAGGGGCGCTCTCGCAGGGGGAGTTCAGGCACTCCCTCCACAGTGCCTTCTGCACTGTCCATTGCTTCCTCCTTACCCGAGGGTAGCTTTGGTGACCAGGACTGGGCTGGTCAAGAAGAGGGGACGATGGCTGAAGATCCCGGGAGTACGCAAGGGGTGCAGGAACAGGAAGAGCTGCTAGGTGTGGTGGACCGCTACGTGGCAACCCCACGTGCAGGAGGCCGTTCAAGGCCCTACAGGAGAGCTGGTCAATGAGGTATACAGCGCCAGAGAACTGTGAGTCCCTTAAAGTGCCGGCTGTAAACAGCCAAAAGTGGGGGCACGTTGGGGCAAACATTCGGAACCAGGAGCTAAAACTGCAGCGGATCCTCAGGCTCCTGACGTCAGCCATCACATCGTCTGCTCGTTCCATGGACCAATATGGAGATGACCACAACCTTCTTAAACAAATCATAAGACCTGCCATAAAATCCTAAATTTGCGGGGTTGTGCAAAACCCCAGCCACTGAGCCAGACCCACTGCTCTCTGGCAAAAACCTCACAAAGCATATGAAGGATATGGAGAGGCCTTAACAAGCTTTCGGTCTCATGAGGGCAGGCCCCGGGACAAGCAAAACCAAAAACAATAAGCAGCAGCACCCCATCGCGTCCATCAGTCGACGTCTACCATATGAGACTGATGAAAGCTCGGGGTCCGCATTCTATCACCGAAAGTCTTCTTTAGACCAGGGCCCAGAGCGGACCCCATGGAAAATGTGCCACCCCCCAACGTCACCGCCACGTCAGACGACGTGCAACACTCGTTGGACCGGCAGGAAACAGAAGAATACCCATAACCATGGAGGTAGGTGGGTCTGGTTCCTACCAGCATATAGAGTAATACTAACACACGGGAGTCTATCACGAGTGATCAGTATATACTCAATGGCATTAGTGAATACAAATACATTCATACTAGAAAAATTGCCACCAGGTCAACATTCACCCCAGAGGGTATTTTCCCCCCTCTCCGTTAAAGAAACGAGAGGAACAAGCTGAACTGGTGAGACTAATTACAAAGGGTATCATGGGAAAACCTGAACCCTTGCAATTCGTATCAAATATATTCACTAAACCCAAAAAAGATGGTGGATGTCGCATCATCATTGACTTAACTTCACTAAATATGTTTGTTAAGTACATACATTTCAAAATGGAACCGGTTGTTACTGCCAAACAACTAAATTCCAAAGGATACTTCATGGCAAGCATCATCTTAAAGATGTTTACTATTTAGTACCATTCACAAGGATCATCGCAGATACCTGACATTTACCTGGATGGGGCAGCTATAGCAGTTTAAAGCGTTACCCAATGGGTTCACATCAGCCCAAGATTGTTCACCAAGACACTAAAACCAGCTCTGACAATATTCAGAAGACAAAAACATATTGTCATGGCATATCTTGATGATATCTTAAATGGTAGGCAAGACCATGGAATTGACTATGTTAGCTGTATCAGCTACCAAACAGTTATTCGAAACCCTGGGGTTGTCTTACATCCAGATAAATCTAAGTTGAAGCCATCCACAATCATGGACTACTTGGGCTTCATAATTAATTCAGTCTACGTGACTGTAACATTGCCAAGAGAACGTTTGGCATAGTTTCAGCCTATTATCATCACTAACCCTACGTCAGTTATCCAAACAGATGCCAGTGCTCAAGGCTAGGGAGCAACTAACTCTATATCCAGCACAAGTAGTAGATGGACTAACCCAGAGTCATCGTTACCACTTACACTGGGCATTAATTATCTAGAGATGTTGGGTGACTTTTATGGTTTAAAAGCATATGCATAAATATGCATCACTTGCATGTACGGTTACAAATAGATAATACTACGGTGGTGGCCTACATTAACCATATGGGCGGCATAAAATCGGTATCATGCGACAAGTTGGTCAACACAATTTGGCAATGGTGTGTCCAAAGACATATTTGGCTATCAGCAACTTACCTGCCAGGTAAGCTAAATACAATGGCAGACACCAGGTCACGTAAATTTAATGACAACATCGAATGGAAGTTAAAACCCCAAAAAAATAAAATAAAATAATAAATTTCGCAAAAGTTATCAAGCCAGATATCGATTTATTTGCGTCAAGGCTAAATCACCAGGTACCTATGTATGTCGCTTGGGAACCAGACCCTGAGGCAGCAGCGGTAGATGCGTTCACGCTGGATTGGGGAAATTCTTCTTCTATGCATTTCCTCCCTTCTGCCTCATCAGTCGGGGACTACGCACAATACAAATGGACTCTGCTTCAGGTATTTTGATAGTACCCGACTGGCCTACACAGCCATGGTTCCCAATACTCCATGACATGGTTGTTGAAACTCCAATGGTATTCCCCAGTGACCCAGAGTTATTAACACCCAGTGTCGGGGTCAAGCCACCCGTGCCATGAAAAAATCAAACTCCTGGGTTGCAGATTCTGCACAAACCACTTCTGGGACTGGGATTATCAGAACAAACCGTCGACACCATGTCAGCATCCCTCCGAACATCCACTAAAAAACAGCACTTGTCCAGCATCAAAAAATGGGAGAAGTACTCCTTGGATACAGGGGCCACCTACTCAACCGATACAGTTACCAACGTACTGGAATTCCTGGCGAACCTTCACCACGATGAAGGACTCAGCTACAGAGCCATCAACACAGCTAGAAGTGCCCTGCCTGTCTGTTTAAAACCAGCTCCAGGACAACAGGCCATGGGGTCGCTACCGCTGGTGGTCAAACTAATGAAGGGTATTTACAACTCTAACCCCTAGACCAAGGTACACCCATACATGGGATGTCAGTGTGGTCCTGACATACCTCAGGGGATGGCCACCAGCCAGATCCCTCAACCTGGAACAATCTATGCTCAACAACACTCATGTTGATGGCACTTGTATCTGCACAGAGGGTCCAGTCACTACACCTATTGCGACTGGACAGCATGCTCACAGCTCCAGACCAGATCTCTGTCGTTATCCAGAGACTGATCAAACAGAGCAGACCAGGAACACCTAATCCAGTCGTGGAATTCCGGGCTTACCCGCCAGGACCACGGTTATGTGCCATGACCCACCTACTATCCTACATAGACACAATCAAAATATTCGAGGGAGATGAAAAGCCTTGTGGGTCAGTCATAAAAAACCTTATGGTCGGGTGACGAGCCAAACCATTGCGAGATGGCTCAAGCAGGTGCTAAAAACTGCTGGGATAAACACTAACATGTACAAATTTTATTCAACCAGGGCAGCATCCACGTCGACGGCTAAAAGAATGGACGTGCTTATAGACCACATCCTGGCTACAGCAGGATGGTGGGGGGAAAGACCATTCAGAAATTCTATAATAAACCATTGGCAAAACCTGTTTTATTTGCAGAAAAGATTTTACAGACTGCAAATATTTAATTTAAGCCCAGGGGAGCAATTTAATTTCTTTATTGTTATTGTTAAAAAATACCATTGTGTTTTTACTACAAACAGATTCATTGGTTGATTACGATAACACACTTCCTCCCTCAAGGACTTCGGCAGTGAGTGAAATAATACCTGTTACACGGTTTGAAATCACAGAGCTTTGAAGTCTTCACGGAATCACTCACGTGACTCCGAAGTAAAATAGTAAGATTAAACGAGAATTTACCAGTTTGAAGTTTGATCTGTATTTTATGAGGAGTTACGATGAGGGATTACGTGCCCTCCGCTCCCACCCTCAATAATATGGGTCAAGCTGATAAACTGATGTCTCCTTGTCTTTACTATGTTTACTTCAATAACTGTGTCTATCTGTGATTCCACACCGCTGCTTTGAAGTATGCGGCGCATGCGTGCTGAGCGGTCTCTTCACGTAATCCCTCATCGTAACTCCTCATATAATACAGATCAAACTTCAAACTGGTAAGTTCTCGTTTAATCTTACTATTTTACTTCGGAGTCACGTGAGTGATTTCATGAAGACTTCAAAGCTCTGTGATTTCAAACCGTGTAACAGGTATTACTTTATAATAAGCCAATAACCAAACCTGCGGTATTGCAGAATTAAGTTTGAATTCTGCAATATATTTAGCCATAGGGAGGATTATTTTGTTAAAATAAATTGTTATTGCTTGAATTGGATGCATGTCTGAATACAATAACATACTTCCTCCCTTGAATGACTTCGGCAGTGAGTGAAGCATGGACTGTTCCATGGCTTGAAATCACAGAGCTTTAAAATCTTCACGTAGTCACTCACGTGACTCCGAATTAAAATAGTAAGATTAAACGAGACCTTACCAGTTTGCAGTTTGATCTTTATTTTATGAGGAGTTACGATGAGGTATTACGTGCCCTCCGCTCCCGCCCTCAATTATAAAGGTCAACTGGTATCTTAGTTCTCCTTGTCTTTACTATGTTTACTTCAATTACTATTTTCTGTGATTCCACACCGCTGCTTTGAAGAATGTCGCGCATGCGTGCTGGCAGGGTCTTCACGTAATCCCTCATCGTAATTCCTCATAAAATAAAGATCAAACTTCAAACTGGTAAGTTCTCGTTTAATCTTACTATTATATGCCTCCTTGTCACATTCCCCTCAGCTAACAATTTACCAGTTTACTCAGCTAACAATTTTACATTTCTTTAGCACCATCTGCTTTGAGCTGTCTTTTTCACACCTTAGTCTGTATATTTCTAGACTCACTTTCCCCTGACTCTGTCTGAAGAAGGGTCTCGACCTGAAACGTCACCCATTCCTTCTCTCCGGGGATGCTGCCTGTCCTGCTGAGTTACTCCAGCATTTTGTGTCTATTATCTTTGGAAATATGAATCCATTCTGACATTGTTCACACGGTGATGTGTGGATTAATTAAGTAGGAGGAATACTGTCTGCAGAAGGGTCTCGACCCGAAACGTCACCCATTCCTTCTCTCCGGGGATGCTGCCTGTCCCGCTGAGTTACTCCAGCATTTTGTCGATCTTTGGACTAATTAAGTGTTGAGAGAGCATTTCAGTCTCAATGCATGCTATCTTGGCAATGAAATAGAACTGTGGATCACTCACCAACGCTGTTTGAAAAAAAATCGCAAGACACTGTAGTTGGCTTTCCCTGTGTCATGATGCACGGGCGACCTGGTGTGAGTTGTCACATCTGCTTGTATTTAACCCAGCAGCTGCAATCTCTGCAGCTGGCTCTTAAAGAGACATGTTAGCTTGCACTTTATTGTTTTTTTTAATATAGTGGACTTTTTTTTTATGATGCAATTTACTGAGTACCATCTTTTCATATCTGTGTGGAGGAAGGAACTGCAGATGCTGGTTTAAACAGAAGATAGGCACAAAAAGCTGGAGTAACTCAGCAGTCGAGTTGTTTAGTTGCTAAAGAAAAATCGCTTCGATTGCAGTTTTATTAAGTTTATTAAAATTAGCGCTGGATCATTTAATTGTTGGAGTAAAATGAAAATCATCTTCAAATGCCGTCAATGCCGACAACGGGATGGATCTCACGTAGAGGACAAGGCAAGGTATGCCGTTTATTTTTTCATAAATAACTAATAAATAAATAAATAAATAACTGATAAATAAATAAATAAATAGATAGATAAATAAATATGAACTTCCTTCTTAGGATTCCTTTAATCAAAATTTCAAGTTGCGAAAATGTAATTATGTATATATACGAACCGGCAGTATTTTTCCTGCCGATATGGGGTTTAAATTCACTGCAACCACAACGTTCCAAACCAGCGCGTTCCACAAAATCCCACTCATAAGATGATTTAAATGCCCATTAATTTACAGGAATTAAACACTAAATTCCTTCCATTTGGCCTATAAATTCATGACAATGAGATTTAAAAATCATGTTATATTGTGAATTCTTGTGTGAATGTTATTTGGACACTTAGGCTTTTTAAAAATGTTAACTTTTCTTAAGAAATGGATAGATGTTAAGATCTAGTAATTTAATTTTGTAATTAGCTACAATTTGGTAACTAACTAATTATATGCTTTAATTTCATAGAAACATAGAAAATAGGTGCAGGAGTAGGCCATTCGGCCCTTCGAGCCTGCACCGCCATTCAATATGATCATGGCTGATCATCCAACTCAGTATCCTGCACCTGCCTTCTCTCCATACCCCCTGATCCCTTTAGCCACAAGGGCCACATCTAAATCCCTCTTAAATATAGCCAACGAACTGGCCTCAACTACCTTCTGTGGCAGAGAATTCCAGAGATTCACCACTCTCTGTGTGAAAAATATTTTCCTCATCTCGGTCCTAAAAGATTTCCCCCTTATCCTTAAACTGTGACCCCTTGTCCTGGACTTCCCCAACATCGGAAACAATCTTCCTGCATCTAGCCTGTCCAACCCCTTAAGAATTTTGTAAGTTTCTATAAGATCAATCTTCTAAATTCTAGCGAGTACCATATAACCATATAACCATATAACAATTACAGCACGGAAACAGGCCATCTCGACCCTTCTAGTCCGTGCCGAACACGTATTCTCCCCTAATCCCATACACCTGCGTTCAGACCATAACCCTCCATTCCTTTCCCGTCCATATAACTATCCAATTTATTTTTAAATGATATAAACGAACCTGCCTCCACCACCTTCACTGGAAGCTCATTCCACACAGCCACCACTCTCTGAGTAAAGAAGTTCCCCCTCATGTTACCCCTAAACTTCTGTCCTTTAATTCTCAAGTCATGTCCCCTTGTTTGAACCTTCCCTACTCTCAGTGGGAAAAGCTTATCCACGTCAACTCTGTCTATCCCTCTCATCATTTTAAAGACCTCTATCAAGTCCCCCCTTAACCTTCTGCGCTCCAAAGAATAAAGCCCTAACTTGTTCAACCTTTCTCTGTAACTTAGTTGCTGAAACCCAGGCAACATTCTAGTAAATCTCCTCTGTACGCTCTCTATTTTGTTGACATCCTTCCTATAATTAGGCGACCAAAATTGTACACCATACTCCAGAATTGGCCTCACCAATGCCTTGTACAATTTTAACATTACTTCCCAACTTCTATACTCAATCCTCTGATTTATAAAGGCCAGCACACCAAAAGCTTTCTTTACCACCCTATCTACATGAGATTCCACTTTCAGGGAACTGTGCACAGTTATTCCCAGATCCCTCTGTTCACCTGCATTCTTCAATTCCCTACCATTTACCATGTACGTCCTATTTTGATTTGTCCTGCCAAGATGTAGCACCTCACACTTATCAGCATTAAACTCCATCTGCCATCTTTCAGCCCACTCTTCCAACTGGCATAAATCTCTCTGTAGACTTTGAAAATCTACTTCATTATTCACAACCCCACCTATCTTAGTATCATCTGCATACTTACTAATCCAATTTACCACACCATCATCCAGATCATTGATGTACATGACAAACAACAGTGGACCCAACACAGATCCCTGTGGCACCCCACTAGTCACTGGCCTCCAACCTGACAAACAACCATCCACCATTACTCTGGCATCTCCCATTCAGCCACTGTTGAATCCATCTTGCTACTCCACCATTAATACCCAACCATTGAACCTTCTTAACCAACCTTCCGTGAGGAACCTTGTCAAAGGCCTTACTGAAGTCCATATATACAACATCCACTGCTTTACCCTCGTCAATTTCCCGAGTAACCTCTTCAAAAAATTCAAGAAGATTAGTCAAACATGACCTTCCAGGCACAAATCCATGTTGACTGTTCCTAATCAGACCCTGTTTATCCAGATGCTTATATATATTATCTCTAAGTATCCTTTCCATTAATTTGCCCACCACTGACGTCAAACTAACAGGTCTATAATTGCTAGGTTTACTCTTAGACCCCTTTTTAAACAATGGAACAACATGCGCAGTATGCCAATCCTCCGGCACTATTCCCGTTTTTAATGACATTTGAAATATTTCTGTCATAGCCCCTGAGTCTATCCAGTCTTTCTTCATCTGAAAGTCCTGACATCCCAGGAATCAGTCTGGTGAACCTTCTCTCTATGGCAAGAATGTCTTTCCTCAGATTAGGAGACCAAAACTGTATGCAATACTCCAGGTGTGGTCTCACCAAGACCCTGTACAACTGCAGTAGAACCTCCCTGCTCCTATACTCAAATCCTTTTGCTATGAATGCTAACATACCATTCGCCTTCTTCACTGCCTGCTGCACCTGCATGCCTACTTTTAATGACTGGTGTACCATGACACCCAGGTCTCGTTGCATCTCCCCCTTTCCTAATCGGCCACCATTCAGATAAAAGTCTACTTTCCTGTTTTTGCCACCAAAGTGGATAACCTCACATTTATCCACATTATACTGCTTCTGCCATGCATTTGCCTACTCACCCAGCCTATCCAAGTCACCTTGCAGCCTCCTAGCATCCTCCTCACAGCTAACACTGCCCCCCAGCTTCGTGTCATCCGCAAACTTGGAGATGTTGCATTAAATTCCCTCGTCCAAATCATTAATATATATTGTAAATAGCTGGGGTCCCAGCACTGAGCCTTGCGGTACCCCACTAGTCACTGCCTGTCATTGTGAAAAGGACCCGTTTACTCCTACTCTTTGCTTCCTGTCTGCCAGCCAGTTCTCTATCCACATCAATACTGAACCCCCAATACCGTGTGCTTTAAGTTTGTATACTAATCTCTTATGTGGGACCTTGTCGAAAGCCTTCTAAAAGTCCAGATATAACACATCCACTGGTTCTCCCTTATCCACTCTACTAGTTAAATCCTCGAAAAATTCTATAAGATTCGTCAGACATGATTTACCTTTCATAAATCCATGCTGACTTTGTCCAATGATTTCACCACTTTCCAAATGTGCTGCTATCCCATCTTTAATAACTGATTCTAGCAGTTTCCCCACTACCCCACTTCAGGTCATCCAAGTAAGATTGTTTCATATTTGTTTCAGAATGCTTCAATCTATAATAACTGAACATTTCATCCAGTTCTCTTAATTTTTAAGAAAGTTATGGACTTTTGACTGTCCTTGATCACAGCTTTTGTGTTAAGTCAATGGAAAAGCAATAGGGAACAAGATGCTAATTTCCGAGTATGAAAATGGCCATAACTTTTTTAATACTGAAGATATGAAAGTGAATTAGGTGTTAAATTAAACTTCTTTTTATGCTTTATCTGATGGGGTAAATTACAGACTTGATTTTTTTAATCTCAAAATGTTGTAACATTGCTACTCGATGCAGCTTGAAAAGTAGGTTTTTGGCCTATCGGTCACACAGGGGCCTATGGTCCTAACTCTGAGAGCCGATTATTTACTGCATCCTCTAATTCTGAATTGATTCTCACAGTCTGTTTTACACCCAGAAAACTAATCAAAAACTTTGTATTTTTCCTTTCTGGAACTTTCTGTTGAACTGGTTTATCAACTACAAGGCATGAGAGAATCACATTAATCACTAAACAGGTGAAGGCCATTTCTCGTCAAATTAGTTTTAGTTAAGTTTTAGTTTAGAGATACAGTGTGGAAACAGGCCCTTCGGCCCGCCGAGTCCACGGCGAACAATGATCCCTGCACATTAACACTATCCTCAACACGAGGGACAATTTACATTTATACCAAGCCAATTAACCTACAAACCTGTACGTCTTTGGAGTGAGGGAGGAAACTGAAGATCTCGGAGAAAACCCACGCAGGTCACGGGGAGACCGTACAAACTCCATATGGACAGACCCGTAGTCGGGATCGAACCCGGGTCTCCGGCGCTGCAAGCGCTGTAAACAGCAACTCTACCGCTGCGCCGCCATGACCGCCCTTATTAGTAGTTACGTAATCGGTCCCTTTCCCCGCGCTCTCTCCCACAACACTGCCAGCTGTCTCTTTCCGATCATTTCTCCAATTTCCTTTTAAACTACTTGCCTCTCCTTTCAGGCAGTGCATTTCAGATCGCAGCAACAAAAGGAATTGTGCTGGGTGGTCAAACCTGTAACTCCATTTAAATACGTGAATGCAAATACTTTCTGCTCTATTTTTTTGCTTCCTGCAAGAAAGTTTGCAAATAAAGCAGAACACAAGCCCTGCCTAAAAGAATATAATAACGTTAAATGGGTGTGCGTTGAATCTATGTTGATCTTGGAGAGGCCTTGCATGCCAAGTAAACCTGGAAATACCGAGTATATTTCCATCTGACTACAATGTTTTACGCATAAACTATGCACATTCATCATCACCGATTAATTGCCCTGCGCCTGACATTCATTTGTGGTGAAGGTTGATATATATAGACCAGGGTGCAAATTTAATCCCATCTTTGAATTGCGGGAGGAAACCGGAGCACCTGGGGAAACCCACGCGGTCACAGGGAGAACATGCAAACGCCACACAGATGTTGATGATACTTTGTTGCCGTGTACCTCGGCACAGTGAGAGTCGTTATTTTGCATGCAATCCGGAAGAATCATTCCACAGATAAGCACAATCAGAGATAAGTACAAAAGAGCAACACTTGTCCATACGTTCATTAGTTATAGGAGCAGAATTAGGCCATTCGGCCCATCAACTGTACACCGCCATTCAATCATGGCTGATCTATCTTTCCCTCTCAACCCCATTCCCCTGCCTTCTCCCCAGAACCCCCCTGACATCTGCACTAATCAACAATCTGTCAATCCCTGACTTAAAAATAGCCATTGCCTTGGCCTCCACAGCCGTCAGTGGCAATTAATTCCGCAGATTCACCACCCTCCGACGATATAAATTCTCCTCCTCGTCTCCTTTCTAAAAGTACGTTCTTTTATTCCGAGACTGTGCCCTCTGTCCTAGATTCTCCCACTAGTGGAAATATCCTCTCCACATCCACTCTATAGTGTATTAGGAGACTCACTGAGGCAGTGAACAAAGAGTCGCCACGTTACTGCCGCCAACTAGATTTTAAAGTTTTTAAGAGTGAAGTCTTATCTTGGTCTTGAAGGCCCGTTGTCTTAGTGGCACACATTTCAGAATTCAGAATAATAAAAAATATACACAAATTAGGGCTTTATTCTTTGGAGCGCAGAAGGTTAAGGGGGGACTTGATAGAGGTTTTTAAAATGATGAGAGGGATAGACAGAGTTGACGTGGAAAAGCTTTTCCCACTGAGAGTAGGGAAGATTCAAACAAGGGGACATGACTTGAGAATTAAGGGACTGAAGTTTAGGGGTAACATGAGGGGGAACTTCTTTACTCAGAGAGTGGTAGCTGTGTGGAATGAGCTTCCAGTGAAGGTGGTGGAGGCAGGTTCGTTTTTATCATTTAAAAATAAATTGGATAGTTATATGGATGGGAAAGGAATGGAGGGTTATGGTCTGAGCGCAGGTATATGGGACTAGGGGAGATTATGTGTTCGGCACGGACTAGAGGGGTCGAGATGGCCTGTTTCCGTGCTGTAATTGTTATATGGTTATATGGTTATCACGGACAGTACAAAAACGCTGCTGCCATTCTCAGCAACTGGGGATATGGGGAGAAGGCAGGAATGGGGTACTGATTTTGGATGATCAGCCATGATCATATTGAATGGTGGTGCTGGCTCGAAGGGCCGAATGGCCTACTCCTGCACCTATTTTCTATGTTTCTATGTTTCTATACATACATTAGTTTGCGTTATATTTGGTAGTGTTGACAAAACCATCATTTACCTGGCATCCATGCCATTCATGTGGCCTCCTGGGATGATATCCCTTCCCTTGTTTGAGGGGATATCCCCACCTCACTCAGCCCCCCAAAGTCCAGCAGTGGGAGGTCCCTAGACTGTGGTCCTCCCCCACCGAGCCTTGGCGTTGGCTGCATCGAGCTTCAGTGCATTCCTCAGCACGTATTCCTGCAGTCTGCAGCGGGCCAGTCGGCAACATTCCCCCGACGGACATCTCGCTCTGCTGGGAGGTCAACAAGGTTCAGGCAGAGTCTTTCACTGTGTTGAAGACCTTCCAGCAGCACTCTCTGGCCCTAAATGTGTCCCTGGGAACAGTCTGTAAATCAGACAATCCTCTGTTACGGAGCTATTCGGGATAAACCGTGACAAGGACCCATGTCACAATTAAAAGACACTTGGACAGCTATTTGTGGTTCAGAAAGATACCCGTGGATTTATTTCCAATCCTTCGCTTCCTGTGTCAGGTCATTACAAGGATCGATGTTGCTAGTTTTCACACAGACCATGCCATCAATGGTTCAATGGTACTTCATTGTCACATGTACCTCGGTACAGAGAAATTACTTTTTTTGCATAGTTAACACATAGTCACGATCACACTTAAGTACACACGTGTACGTATATTAGATTATACAATAGTCAGAAAGAATAATCCAATAATGACCTTGCAAGGAATTACTATGCCATTATTAGGCCTGTCCCACTTATGAGATTTTTTCAGCGACTGCCGGCACTCGCAGCAGGTCGCATGTTGAAAATCCAGCGGCGACCAGAAAAAGGTACGACTCTTTGGGCGACTACTCACGACCATACAGGCGTCACCCCACAACATGTCGGCGACCTGCTGCGACTATGACGGGTGCCGGCAGTCACCGAAGAAATTGTGTAAGTGGGACAGGCCCTTAATCTAGCACTGCTGTGGGGTGTGGGTTTGGATGACCTTCATTCCATTTAACTTGGTTTAGCTCAAAGGTTGGCTAAAATGGTTGAGCTGGTGTCAAATCAGCAATTAATACTGATTTCTGGCACTGGCCTGGTGTCCGTGGTGATGGGGAGAAGGCAGGTGAAAGGGACTATGAGGGAAAGATTGATCAGCCATGATTGAATGGCGGAGTAGACAATGGGCCGAATGGCCTCATCCTGCACCTATCACTTATGACCTTACGGCCATTCTCTCTACCCCTTAATTTCATCTCACTTAATAATCTGAAAAAACTCTTGGAATCTATTTTCAATATTTCAATATTTAGGAAACGGGAGGCAGAGGTTCTGGGGAGAAGGAAGGAGGATGGGGTTGAGTGGGAAAGATAGATCAGCCATGATTGAATGGTGGAGTAGACTTGAAGGGCCGAATGGCTTAATTCTGCTCCTAGAATTTATGAATTTATGAATTTATTTGGATGAGAAGGGATTAGAAGGATATGAGCTAAACTCGAGCAACTGAGACCAGATTGGATAGGCATCTTGGATGAGTTGGGTCGAAGGTCCTGTTTCCGTGCTGTATAACTCCATGACTCACAAATTTATGGTTAATCTTGGAGATATTGCCACACAGTTAAACACAAAGAGGTCAATGTGCATTTTCACAAGTTATTTATTCAAAGCAGCACGGCTTTTGAAGAAGTTTCACATTCTCTCTTATGATGAAAACAGGGTGTGATTTTTGCTAAAACTTGTATAACGTCTCTGATCTTTCACTTCCCCCATTAGATATTTCTCTCAACCCAGAACAATAGATAATGGCGTATTCAATGCCCCTCCCAGCAATACTCGAAACAGAGGGCAGATAAATCCCCAGGGCCTGATGGTATGCGTCCCAGAATACTCAAGGAGGTGACTCTAGAAATCGTGGATGCATTGGTGATCATTTTCCAATGTTCTCTCGACTCTGGATCAGTTCCTGTGGATTGAAGGGTAGCCAATGTAACCCACTTTTTAAGAGAGAGAAACCAGGAATTACAGACCAGTTAGCCTTACATCGGTAGTGGAGAAGATGCTGGAGTCGCTTGTTAAAGATGTTATAGCAGCTTGTTTGGAAAGCAGTGATGGGATTGGTCAAAGTCAGCATGGATTTATGAAGGGGAAATCATGCTTGACTCATTTTTTGGAATGTTTTGAGCATGTAACAAGTAGAATGAATAAGGGAGAGCCAGTGGATGTAATGTATCTGGACTTTCAAAAAGCCTTTGACAAGGTCCCACACAAGAGATTAGTGTGCAAAATCAAAGCACATGGTATTGGCGGTAAGGTATTGACATGGATAGAGAACTGGTTGGCAGACAGGAAGCAAAGAGTAGGAATTAACGGGTCCTTTCCAGAATGGCAGGCAGTGACTAGTGAGGTGCCGCAAGGCTTGGTGCTGGGACTCCATTTGTTTACAATATATATTAATGATTTAGACGATGGAATTAAATGTAACATCTCCAAGTTAGTGGATGACACTAAACTGGGTGGCAGTGTGAGCTGCGAGGAGAATGCTATGAGGCTGCAGGTGACTTGGATAGGTTGGGTGAGTGGGCAGAAGCATGGCAGATGCAGTATAATGTGGATAAATGTGTGATTATGGTGGCAAGAACAGGAAGGCAGATTATTATCTGAATGGCATCAGGTTAGGAGAAGGGGAGGTGAAATGAGACCTGGGTGTGTTTGTACATCAGTCACTGAAAGTAAGCATGCAGGTACAGCAGGCAGTGAAGAAAGCCGATGGCATGTTGGCCTGCATTGCATGAGGATTTGAGTTTAGGAGCAAGGAGGTCCTACTGCAGTTGTACAGGTCCCTGGTGAGACCACACGTGGAGTATTATGTGCAATTTTGGTCTCCTAATTTGAGAAAGAACATTATTGCTTTTGAGGAAGTGCAGCGTAGGTTCACCAAGTTAATTCCCGGGATGGCGGGACTGGCGTATGATGAAAGAATGGGTCGACTGGGCTTGTATTCGCTGGAATTTAGAAGGATGAGAGGGTATCTTATAGAAATATATTAAATTCTGGACAGGGTAGATACTTGAAAAATGTTCCCGATGTTGGGGAGTCCAGAACCAGGGGTGACAGTTTAAGAATAAGGTGTAGGCCATTTAGGACTGAGATGGGGAACATTTTTTTCTCCTAGAGAGTTGTGAATCTGTGGAATTCTCTGCCACAGAAGGCTGTGGAGGCCATTTCACTGGATGTTTTCAAGAGATAGTTAGATTTAGCTCTTAGGAATAAGGGAATCAAGGAATATGGGGAAAAAGACAGTACAGGGTACTAATTTAGGATGATCAGCCATGATTATATTGAACGGCGCTGCTGGCTCGAAGGGCTGAATGGCCCACTCCTGCACCCATTTTCTATGTTTCTAAGTAGAAGACTCTGGTGCTAATTGTGTTGCCTCTCATTAAACCTAACCTGACCCCTACAGACTTGATTGGGTTTCCAGGCAGTGCAACAGGAAGACCTTTGCTACTGAATAGGCTTCACTTACAACTGGCTTGACACATACAGTGGTGCAGCGGGTAGTGTTGTTGCCTTACAGCACCAGAAAGGCACAAATTGCTGGAGTAATTCAGCGGGACAGGCAGCATCTCTGGAAAACATGGACAGGTGGCGTTTTGGATTGGGACCCTCCTTCAGACTGATTTACACCGAAGATAGACACAGAACGCTGGAGTAACTCAGCGGGACAGGCCGCATCGCTGATATAAAGAATGGGTGAAAAAGTCCTTGATGTTATAAACGTTGAATTATCGGTGTGTGTGTTCAATGCACTTTGATTTCCAACCGAAGAGAACAATCTCCAACAAGGTGGGTGCGGCACGGTGGCACAGCGGTAGAGTTGCTGCCTTCAAACACCAGAAATGCGGGTTTGATCCTGACTACGGGTGCTGTCTGTACGGAGTTTGTACGTTCTCCCTGTGACCTGCGTGGGTTTTCTCCGGGTGCTCTGGTTTCCTCCCACACTCCAAAAGACGGACAGGTTTGTAGGTTAAATGGCTTCGGTAAAATTTTAAAGTGTCCCTAGTGTGTGTAGGATAGTGTTCGAGGATCTCCGGTCAGCACGGTCTCGGTGGGCCGAAGGGCCTGTTTCCCCATTGTAATCTCTAATCTAAACTAAGGTCTGCAGTGCTTGGCTTGCTCTTTGCCGGGCGTGGAGTGGACACTGGCAGTGTGGCACTTCCATCTGGGACGCTGCATTCAGATGCCTACTTTAGAACTGCCCCGCGGCACTTAAGAGGTTAAACCACAACAAATCAAAGTCTGTAAAACCTTACAGACCTGCATGCAATATTGATAGTTCTTGAATTTGATCCGAATTACAACTGACACATTGGGAGAGGGCCTTGAGTGGAACACTCAGTGATAGCCTCGGGCAATACCACCATGTATGTTGCATTACATCTAATAAAACCATATTAAATATTAATAGCAATATATGAAAGCTTAATGGCCTTGAATTTTATTATATGCCAGCACTCGGGCTGCTAATTAAACAGAATTTTAGAGCGTTTGTGTGGCTCGAAATCTTCATATAAGAGAGAGCATGTGTACATTTCATTGCTTAGAAGTAATCCAGCCCTTAATCACTGCACATCACTGTTTCGCTGGTCTCCATTAATAGCGATACACTCCCCTACACTGTGACAGGGTGGAATACTGATTCACTCCCATTGCACTGAGTAATGGTAATATTCCTTAATTGCGATCATTTAGTTTAATTTAGTTCAGCGATACAGCGCGGAAACAAGCCCTTCGGCCCACCGGGTCAGAGCCGACCAGCGATCCCCGTACAGTAGCACTATCCTACACTCCGGGGACAATTTACAATTTTTACCAAAGTCAATTAACCTGCAAACCTGTACATCTTTGGAGTGTGGGAGGAAACCGGAGCACCCGGAGAAAACCCACACGGATACGGGGAGAATGTGCAAACTCCGTACAGATGGCACCAGTAATCAGGATGGAACATGGGTCTATCTTCGGTATAAACCAGCATCTGCAGTTCTTTCCTACATAGATTAGGGTGATCCTTTAATAAAGTTGAGGTAATTTGGTGACAAAGTTCATTAAAAAAGTGTCAGAATCAATAAAAAATAGCTATCTGAATCCAGGATTCACCAGATAGCCCCCATCCCTTTAAATGGAGTGGCCGATGACTTGATCAAGCATTTAGGATTAGATTTATAATTGGCACGTGTACCAAGGTACAGTGTAAAGCACTCTTTTGTATGTTATCCCATCAGGTCAGATATACCGTACATAAATGCAATCAAGTCAAACTCAGGTATAATAGATAGAGGAAAGGGGAAGATACAGAGTGCAGAATGTAGTTCTCAGCACTGTAATGCATCAGTTCCAAAGTCCAATGTCTGCAATGGGGTAAATTTGGCAGTACCTGAGCTAATGGAAAAAACGTTCAGATGCCTGCTAACAGAGGGGAAGATGCTGGTGGTGCGCGCTTTCAAGCTTCTGTACCTTCAGCCGGATGGGAGTGGGGAGAAGAAGGAATGACCGGGGTGGGACAAGTATGTTGGCTGCTTTCCCGAGGCAGCGTGAAGTGTAGATCGAGTCATTGGTGGGGAGTCAGATCTGTGTGATGGACTGGGCTACATCTACAACTCTCTGCGATTACACCGACAGTCTTGGGCAAACTGGGAACGCGAGTGGCGACAATAGTGTGAGAAAGTGTCAATTTTAATTCAAAGTTCTAGAGTCAAGAATGTTTAATTTTCAAGTGTGCAGAAACGGAACAATGAAATCATTACTTGCAGCAGCACAAGAGGGTTCTAAAATCAGTACTCAAGTGATAACATGATTAACGAACAAAAAAAGTTCCACAATTAAAAAAAACATTATATTGCCAAACAAAGCCAAGCCTGAAGTCCTGTGTGCAACTAAAATAGTGCAGAGTTTAGTTGGAGGTTGTCATCATCATCGTTGAAAACAATAGCGATGCAGTGGCGCTGGTTTCCAACGGGAACGGTGACGGACGCACCACACATCTCCGTCCTCCAGTTTCTGCGGACCTCCGCCGCTGGAAGTATAGGATGTTGGTGTGTGTGTGCTTTATCATCATTCCTTACAATGTGATGTACGACAGTGATCGCAACTTCTACTGAAGTGTGGATGGCCGTTGGCTCGCTAGAAGCTCATCCACCCTTTGACAGGTCTTGTTTTCGGTCCTGCTGGGGGTCCATAGCCCCCTCCTCACCTGGTAAACCAGGTGGGGGAGACGGTTTAGTCGCCGACTATCCGACCATGGAGCAGGTAGCACAGGGTTACATGGTACCCCTGAGGGGAGTGGGGGGAACTCCCCCCGACCTGACCTGTAGTGTTCAATAACCTGATGATTGTCTGGAAGAAGTTGTTCTTGAGCCTGGATGTGACAGTTTTCAGGCTCTTGTATCTTCTTTCCAATTGCAAGTGTAGCCAGAGTGGTGTGGGTCTCTGGTGATGCTGGCTGCCTCTTTGAGGCAGTGACTGCCGTAGATCCCATCGATGGTGAGGAGGTCAGTACCCGTGATGGACTGGGCAGTGTTCTTCATTTTTTGTAATTTCCTCTGTTGTTGGGAATCACATTCCCAAATTGTGCAGATGCTGGTTTATACCGAAGATAGACACAAAGTGCTGAAGTAACTCAGTGGGTCAGGACGCATCTACAGAGAAAAAAGATGGGTGACGTTTCGGGTAGGGACCCTTCTTCAGAATGATCCAAAGTACTTGACTGGGCTCTTGTGAGTTCCTTGTTTAGTTATCTTTCCCTCTCAACCCCATTCTCCTGCCCTCTCTCCATAGTCCCTGACACCCTTACAAATCAATAATTTATCAATCTTCGCCTAAAAAATATCTACTGACTTGGCCTCCACTACGGTCTGTGGCAATGAATTCCACAGATTTGCCACCCTCTGACTAAAGAAATTCCTCCTTATCTTTCTAATGGTACGTCCCTTTTATTTTGAGGCGATGGCCTCTGGTCCTGGACTCTCCCACTACTGGAAACATCCCACTCCACTCCATGTAAAAGGGTCCCTACCCGAAACATAGTCCGTTCAATTCACCCCCACAGAGGCTGCCTGACCCCTTGGATTTTTTTTTACTAAATAAGACTTGAACTCAAGGCTTTCTGAGTTTTGAGGCTCAATTGCAATCTCTGAGCTTCGGCTACCTCAGCACAACTTGTAAACAGAAGAAGGGTCCCGCCCCGAAACGTCAACTATCCATGTTCTCCAGAGACGCTGAGTTACTCCAGCACTTCCTTTATCACAAGACCACAGGTTGTAGGAGTTGAATTAGGCCATTCGGCCCATCGAGTCCACTCTGCCATTCAATCATGGCTGAGCTCTGCCTCCTAATCGCAGTTTCCTGCCTTCTCCCCATAACCCTTGACACCCGTTCTAACCAAGAATTTGTAAACCAGCATGTGCCGTTCCCTGTCACTGCACACTGATACTTGTCTATCTTTGGGTTCTTGATGGCAAGGAGGGGGAATGGAAACCTGAAAAAGTTGCTCCTTTCTAATCTTTTGTTTTCTGTTCTTACTCTGTGTGTGTGGAATGTGGTTTTCTCTGTGACAGCTCCATTGTCTAATGGAATGGTTGTTATGCAGAATGTTTTGATACATATTTATTATTGTTTGCTTGCTACATAATGTGACCATTGTTTTGAGAACTCAAGTCTGCTCCAAAATGTTAAAACATCTCTCAGGTTGCATCCTGTACAAGGATAGGGTTTCTCAGTAGGTGCTGCTCACTTTACACAAGGCTCGTGGGCACCCAATGTGCTGACCAAGCAAGCTCCTAAATTGAGGCTAAGAATGGGAATACCCCTGGGCTTGCGGCTGAGATCAGGAGCAGAGACATTTCTGAACATACAACCCAGCGGTATGAATAACTTCAAGTAAGCCCTGCACCCCCCCCCCCCCCCCCCCCCCCCCCCGCTCTCCATCCCTCCCCAACCCAAGTCGTACCAGCTTCAAAGTCGTCTTGTTGAGTCTCTTTGTCTTTAACTCGTTTTCACCTTGCCCCGAGCTAATAATAGCCTGTTTCCTTTATCATTGATACTTTTTTGCATATCTTCCATTCATTTGTTCTATATCTCTCTATATCACCGTCTATATCTCTTGTTTCCCTTTCCCCTGAGTCTGAAGAAGGGTCAAGAGAAGAAGTCAAGAGAGCTTATTGTCATGTGTCCCAGATAGGACAATGAAATTCTTGCTTGCTGCAGCACAACAGAGTATAGTAGGCATGAATACAGAACAGTTCAACGTGTCTATATAGCATGGGCCATATATATACACATAAATAAACAGATAAAGTGCAGGAGGCTGTTATAGTTCAGAGTTTGTTTGATGGCGAGTTTAATAGCCTGATGGCCGTGGAGAATAAGTTGTTCCTGAACCTGGATTTTCCAGATTTCAGGCTCCTGTACCTACTACCTGATGGCAACGGAGAGATGAGTGTGTGGCCAGGATGGTGTGGGTCCTTGATGATGTTGGCAGCCTTTTTGAGGCAGCAACTGCGATAGATCCCTTCGATGGTGGGGAGGTCAGAGCCGATGATGGACTGGGCAGTGGTCACAAGTTTCTGCATTATTTTCCTCTCCTGGACACTCAAATTACCGAACCAAGCCACGATGCAACCAGTCAGCATGCTCTCTACTGTGCACCTGTAGAAGTTCGAGAGAGTTCTCTTTGACATACCGATTCTCCGTAATCTTCTCAGGAAGTAGAGGCGCTGATGTGCTTTCTTTATAATTGCATCAATGTGCAGGGACCAGGAAAGATCTTTGGATATATGCACGCCCAGGAATTTGAAGTTCTTGACCCTTTCCACCATCATCCCGTTGATATAAACGGGATTGTGGGTCCTCATCCTACCCCTTCCAAAGTCCACAATCAGTTCCCTGGTTTTGCTGGTGTTGAGAGCCAGGTTATTGTGCTGGCACCATTTGGTCAATTGGTCGATCTCACTTCTATACTCTGACTCGTCACCATCAGTGATTCGTCCACAACCAAAAACGTCACCTATTCTTTTACTCCAGAGATGTTGTCTGACCCGCTGCGTTAATCCAGCTTTTTGTATCTGTCTTCCTGAACGTGAGACTGGATCAAAGTCATTCTCCATGCAATGAACTTGGAATAGACGCTGGTGACAATGGCATTGTGCGTAACTTTGCACTGATGCGCTACAATGATCTTGGCGCCACTCCAAGAGGCTGAACGCGTGGACCGGACACGGCCTACAGCGGTGGAGCAGCGGCAGAGGACACCACGGCTACGCTTGGCCAGGCCGACCCTGCAACGTCACCAGGACAACAGACCTTCATGGTCAGGTCAAGATCCCTGTACTTACAATAACTGGGACTTGAAAATGGTGCCAAATCTGTCGACCCTGTACACTGCCTCAGCGTACTACTGCTATACACTTGTACTGTATCAGAGATTCTTATCTAACATGTATCTAAGTGCTTATATATAGTGATACTTGTACTGAACTGTATACAAAAATGAATTTCACTGTACCTCGATAAATACCATAAAACCATTGATGGTAAAGAAGGTGACTAAATTAAATGAAACAATGTGTGAAGAGTTAAAAGATGGTGATTAACCTGAAGATAGACACAAAATGCTGGAGTAACTCAGCGGGTCAGGCAGCATCTCTGGAGAGAAGGAATGGGCGACGTTTCTGGGTCTAGACCCTTGTTCACTATTTGCCCGGGTCTCGGCCCTTCTTCAGACTGAGATTCAGGGGAGAGGGAGACACAAGAGATATGGAAGGGTAAGGAATGAAAACAAGAGATCAAAGGGGATAAAGACTTGAAGACTGGGGTGAATTTAGAATAGAGTAAAGGAGAACAATAAAAAACCCCAATAAAATGAAAATAAACCACAAGGATAAATGAGTATGGAATTTAAAATGTATTAGGAGAGATTTTATATTTATATAAGAAGAAGAATCCAGGTGAAAGTTGGCTCCCTAGAGAATGAGCCTGGGTAAATAGTTATAAGGAACAAGAGTTGAATGTATAATTTAGTTTTTAGTTTTAGTTTTAGAGATACAGCGTGGAAACAGGCCCTTCGGCCCACCGGGTCTGTGCTGACCAGCGATCACCCACACACTACTTATATCCTACACACCAGGGGCAATTAACACACAAACCTGCATGTCTTTGGAATATGGGAGGAAACCGGAGCGCCTGTACAAAACCTACTCATTCACAGGGAGAACGTACAAACTCCATGCAAACAGCACCCATAGTCAGGATTGAACCCGGGCCTCTACCTGTAAGGCAGCAACTCTCATTTCACTGCACATCTCGTATGTGTATGTGACAAATAAACTTGACTTGACTTGACTTGACTTGACTACCGTCTACTCTGCCGCCCAATTTGGATCCATCTGTACGGCAGAAGGTGGTCCAAGCATCTCATGAACACTGGAGAGTACTGGGGAGGAAGTGAATTCCATTGCCATCGCAAGAGGATTGGTTTGCGGCTAACTCAAGGGACTAAAGGCTCAGTCTGACAGCTTACATCCTAGAAACATCAACAAATTGGCTGCAATGTTGCAATCTTTCAAAAATACTTATGTGACAATGTGACATTCTACTTCGTAAGGGGAGGGAAGCAAAGGTTGGGTAACTACAGGTCAACGAGCCTAAAATCTAATGTTGGTGAGAGGGTTAAGAGGGAACACGTGGTGTCCATGGGGACTTTGGAGGCTTTCCATGAATACTGGTCGCCGTTGAAGGTCGAGTGTTTTGTTGATAAACGGAACACTCGACCTTCATCGGCCATTCGTGGGTCCAGTTGACGTTGACGTTATTAATTTGACGATCATTTGTTTGTAAACTGTCAGCATAGGCAGTCTTTGATTGTGTTAATACTCTATGTTTATTTTTATTTTTTGAATAAAAGTAGTTTCATAATAAAAAAAATTTTAAAAAGGGCCAACTTACGAAGGGCTGTTACAAAGGGCCTGGTTTCATGCTGTATCTTGAAACTTCAACTAAAGTTAAATTAAATTGATGTCAAGTTTTTGAGGAATTGTTCACCAGTTATACAGCAGGAAACCAATAGATATTTGGACTTCCACAAGACTTGAACAAAATGCCCCACAAAATGGGATAAATCACAAGATTAAGATCTCATAGTTGGAGATAACACATTGACAGAGATTGGAAACAGGCAGGAAACTGCAAGGACAAATAAGGGGGGTCTAATTTTCAGCTAGATAACCCTGTGTGAGTTTAGTTTAGTTTAGTTTATTAGTTTAGTTTAGAGGTACAGCGTGGAAACAGGCCCTTCGGCCCACTGAGCATGCGCTGGCCATCTGTACACTAGTTGCATGTTCTCCCAATATTCACATCCTACACACACATGGACAATTTTTACAGAAGGCAATCACCCCACAAACCTGCACGTCTTTGGAATGTGGAAGGAAACCGGAGATCCCGGAGGAATCCCACGTGGTCACAGGGAGAACGTACAAACTCCGTCCAGACACCGCCTGTAGTCAGGATCAACCCCGGGTCCCTGACGTTGTGAGGCCACAACTCTGCCGCTGCACCACCGTGCCGCCCCTGACCGGTGAGATACACTGTGAGATCATCACTGGGATGTTTCTCTTCACAGGGAACCAGGGGATGTGGTTTCAGGATACTTGGCAGACATTTTTAATTGAGATAAATGGGGAAGCCTTCTTTCCCGGAGAGTTGTGAGTAGTTGGAACATTTGAGGGCAGAGTCCTTGCATGTATTTAAGGCTGAGATAGATTTGTACATTTGGAAGGAAATCGGAGAAAGGGGCGGAAAGTGATGTTGAATGTTGAAGTGTCCATGATCCGGGCTCAAGGAGCTGAATCTCAAGGGTCTTGGGGAAATCTCAAGGTTTGTCTTTGAATGGACACCAGCTGTGGTTTAGTGGCTCATCCATGAATCTTTGGGTTCAAGTGCCAACACTGTGTTGGAGCACAGAGGTGTGGGTCGACACTACTGAACAGAACAGGGGGAGTGCTGCTGCCCTGTGAGAGGCGCTATCCATGGTGAGAGATTAGAGATTACACCAAGGCCCAGTCTGCACTCTTTAGATGATCTAATGTTGCATTGAAGAGCAGCGCCCCCTATCTGAGGAAGGATGTGCAGGTATTGGAGAGGGTCCAGAGGAGGTTTGCGGGATTGATCCCGGGATGATTGGCTTAATATATGATGAGCGTTTCACAGCGACTGGGCCTGTACTCGCTGGAGTGTAGAAGGATGAGGGGGACCCCAATAAAACTTACCGAATAGTGAAAGGCCTGGGTAGAGGGGATGTGGAGAGGATGGCTCCACTAGTGGGAGAGTCTAGGACCAGGGGGCATAGTCAGAGAATAAAGGGATGCGCATTTAGAATGGAGATGAGGAGATCTTTATCAAGTCAGAGGGTGGTGAATCTGTAGAATTCATTGCCACAGATGGCAGTGCATGCCCAGGCAGTGGATATTTTTATAGGGCTGAGATTGACAGATTCTTGATAAGTAAGGATGTCAAAGGTCATGGGGAGAAACTAGGAGAATGGGTTTGAAAGGGAATGATAGATCCACTGTGATAGAATGGCGGAGTAGACTCGATGGGCCGAATGGCCTAATTCTGCTCCTGTGACTTATGAACATGAGCAGTGGAATTATCTCCAGTGGTGAGAGACCAGAATCGGTTGAATTGACTTTGGAAACAGTTTTGCAATCTAAAGCTAAAGAGTATTATACTTATCGTTAGCCTATTAGATTATGCATGTTCTATAGAAGATTGACAGGCACAGATTGGCTGCTGTATTTCCCATAGCGCAACATAATTTCTAAAAGTGCTGTGGCTGTCTTGAAAGGCTATATATAAATGCAGACATTCCTTTATATTTGGCGGCCATTATCACTTTGCCCCTCTTGACATATTTTAGCATCCACGCAGAAAAATATGTGAAATCAGTGTTAATTGCCCATCTTGGTAGGAATGTATTAAAAGTCAAGAACTCACGAAACGGTCTCAATATAACCAGTTGTGCAGCAGATTTTGGCAAAGTTTTTCTTTTTACTCAAAGTTCTGCATTTAATAGGTCACTTCTGCTCATGTTATTTATAGTAAAATTGCAACCATATTCACCATGCACATGTTACACATAAGAGGCAGCGTAAATCTTCCCCCAAAGTTATCAAAAGCAGTATTTCCATGTGGCCTTTGATCGTGAATGCTCCCATGCAAATTGTGCAAGATACACAACGACTTTCATTTACGTGGCCACATGTCGGAGGGAGTTTCAATGTCACAGCATCGTGGAACAGGGAGGAACATTCAGCCAAAGAATAGGATCATAAGGTCATATGTGATAGGAGCAGAATCAAGCCATTCAAAGGTTCAAAGGGTTCAAAGGTTATTTTATTGGTCACATACACCTAGGTGTAGTGAAATGCTTCTTGCCAATGCAGCACATAAAGAAAGAATACAGACATAACAGTAATAAAGAGATTTAAACATAAAAACATCCCCCCACAATGGTTCCCACTGTGAGGGAAGGCACAATGTCCAGTCCCCATCCCAAGTTCACCCATAGTCGGGCCTATTGAGGCCTCCACAGTTGCCTCCACGGAGGCCCGATGTTCCAGGCCATTCTCGCGAGTGATGGTGCTCCGGCGTCGGGAGAATCCTCACAGCGACTTGGGACACCTGGAACGGCCGTTTCCGTACTGGAGGCCGCGGCTTCCGAAGCCAACAAGGCCGTGCCGGTTGGAGCTCCACCACTGGCGATCTCAGTAAGAGATTCCAGGATCCCGATGTTAAAGTTCAGCGCCGCCGCCCGCAGCTGGTCGCTCCACAGTCCCGCAGCTCCGCGATGTTTTTTTTGGGTTTTTTCGGCGGTCCCAGCATACCGGAGTTCCAGCGCAGCGACCCGGGGAAGGCATTGCCCGCTCCACGATAGCGCTCCAGCGCTGTGCCGCTGCCGAAGCCGAGGTACTGGGAGGTTCCCGACAGTAAACGCCGCTCCAGGCCCGCTGGTAGGCCGTGAGGACGGGTCGATGGTGCAGCCCGGAGAAAAGCTGCCTCTCCGACCAGGTAGGGACCCTGAAAGGTAGTTTCCCCCCCCCCCCCCCCCCCCCCCCCACATAAAAAAGGCTAGAACTCCAGAACAAAAAACTCAACTAACTAAAAATTTAAAAAAAGAGAGAAAAAATGGACAGCTGCAGGCTGGGCAGCCATACCATACAGGACGGCGCCCCCTTTCGGCCCATCAAGTCTACTCTGCCATTCAATCATGGCTGATCTATTGTTCCCTCTCAACCGCACTCTCCTGCCTGCTCCCCATAACCCCTCCACAGCAGCAGAGACCCAGGTTTGATCCCGAACACGGGTGCTGTCTGTATGGAGTTTGTACCTTCTCCCTGTGACTGCGTTTATTTTTCTCCAGGTGCCCCGATTTCCTCCCACACGCCAAAGACGTCCAGGCTTGCAGGTTAATTGGCCTTGGTGTGTAGGATACTGCTAGTGCATGGGATGATCACTCGATGGCGTGGACTCCGTGGGCCAAAGGGCCTGTTTCCACATTGTTTCTCCAAAGTCCCTAAAGAATAACATTCAGCAAAGAATCAGATGATAGTTTAGTTTAGTTTAGTTTAGAGATACAGCGCGGAAACACACCCTTCGACCCAACGGGTCCGCGCCGACCAGCAATCCCTGCATATTAACACTATCCTACACACACTAGGGACAATTTTTACATTTACCAAGCCAATTAACCTACATACTTGTTTAAGAAGGAACTGCAGATGCTGGAAAATCAAAGGTACATAAAAATGCTGGAGAAACTCAGTGGGTGCAGTAGAACCCGCTGAGTTTCTCAGGCATTTTTGTGTAACCTACATACCTGTACGTCTTTGGAGTGTGGGAGGAAACCGAAGATCTCTATTGTGAAGAGTCTATTTCAGCCTCGGAAGGGGCACGGTGCAATGGTAGATACCCTGGAGGCTTTGGCTGGCTTCAAATGAGCACACTGAATAAACAACTTTTTCACATCAGGGGAACACACGGATGCTAATTACATGAAGGAAATGAACCACTTTAATCTTCTGAGCACATGCAAGGGCAGTTCATAGTTCAGGGCATCTATCCTCTAATAAAGAGTTCAATTCTCTGGCAGTGGAGTGGAGTTGGCTCTGGTGACCATGTGTGTAACATTGGTGATTGCTCCCATAGAATGCGTGCGTCGTGTCACTGACCTAAATAGTTCACACTGCTGGATGTTAAATAAACCACAAGTGACGTGGCCAGGAATTTCCTCAAAGTGAGTAAAGCTGCAATGACTCCATTAAAAAATTAAAGTTCACCCCACTGTGGGCCTGCCACAGAGCACGTGGGGTGGAGATGGATTTGTACCCTGTTGCACTTGCTGTAGCTCTGATGTGGAGCGGATGTGAGTTGCAAGAAACTTCAGCTGAAGATAGACACAAAAAGCTGGAGTAACTCAGCGGGTCAGGCAGCATCTCTGGAGAGAAGGAATGGATGATGTTTCGGGTCGAGACTCTTCTTCAGTCTGAAGAAGGGTCTCGACCTGAAACGTCATCCATTGCTTCTCTCCAGAGATGCTGCCGGTCCCGCTGAGTTACTCCAGCTTTTTGTGTCTATCTCCAATCGTCTTGGCCCCGCTCTGGGAGTAGGAGTGGGGGCGGATCTGGATCCGTAACACCGTGAGCCCCAGGCCGAGCTCGGCAATCGTTTGCCTGCTTCTGCTACTGTTGGAAGTGAGTCGTTGCGCCACGCCAGTGTCTTGGGCCTGTCCCACTTTGGCCGTCAGTTATGCGACAGGCCGGTGGCGCGCGGAAATCTAATGCAGGACGAAGTCCACACTCCTCCACGCCACTCCATGCGCCAGTCCCGCGCTACCCACATGTTTCCCACATGCTAGCAGGTCGCTTAAATGGCGCGCGAATGACGGCCAAGTGGGGCAGGCCCTTTAGACAACAAGCTCTCCACCTAAGGGGGAGGCATTGACTGCACACACACCACTCTCTAATAACACACTGCTGGGCTATGTGCGAGGTTAGATGTGATGGCTGATTGTTATCACTTTGAATATATTCAACACCTCCGCGCTGCGCCTTTGCACTTCCACACCACTTTTGAGTCGAGAATTCCAAGGCTCATCACCTTCTGGGTGTGGACCCTAGATTTTATACAGTGTGTAAACAGGCCCATGGTCCACCGTGTCCGCACCGACCAGCGATCACCCTGTACACCAGCACTATCCTACGCACTAGGGATAATTCACAATTTACAAACCTACAAACCTGGGTATCTTTGGATTGTGAGAGAAAACCGGAGCACCTGGAGAAAACCCACGCCGGTCACGGGGAGAACGTACAAACTCCATACAGACAGCACCTGTGGCCAGGATCGAACCCATGTCTCTGGCGCTCTAAGGCAGCAGCTCGACCGCTGCGCCACCGTGCCGTCCCAAACCTTTGAGTCTGCTGTCATCCCTCTTTCATTGCAGGTCACAATTGGCCGTGATCAAAAATATTTCACCAACATTTCACAAAATCTTTAATCTTCACTGTCCATTAAGTAGCTTCTGTTTCTTGATGACATTTGATGACATTTCTAATTCTCTGAGTCCCAAAATATTCTTATTTTGAGTGTGATCTCTGATTGTAGTCTCTTCGCCAAGGGTAAACTAGCCCTACACCCACTGTGTCACAGTCCCATAAAGATAGAGTACATTTCAATGAGTTAATCTCCTATTCCTCTGAATTCAAGGGAGTATTGGCCCAGTTTTCCCCACATGCCTTCTATCCTAGGAATCAATCTGGTGAATCTTTGCTGCAACCCTGCTCTCAACGGTATGTCCTTGCTTAAGTAGGGAGACTGATCCCGTGCATAATGTTCCAAGTATTGTCAAATGAGGACCTGTACAATTGGAGCAACATGTCTCTGCTCTTATAATCCATACTTCTTGCAATAGAACCCAATGCACCATTTACCTGCACGGTAGAGTTGCAGCCTTACAGTGCCAGAGAGCCGGGTTCGATACTGATTTTTAGTTTAGTTTCTTGATACAGCGCAGAAGCAGGCCCTTCGGCCCACTGAGTCTGTGCCGACCAGCAATAGATTTATACCAAGCCAATTAACCTACAAACCTGTACATCTTTGGAGTGTGGGATGAAACCGGTGACCCCGGAGAAAACCCACGCAGGTCACGGGGAGAACGTAAAAACTCTGCACATACAGCACCCTGTCGTCAGGATCGAACCTGCGTCCCTGGCGCTGTAAGGCAGCAACTCTACCGTTGCGCCACCATGCTGACCGTACAGAGTTTGTACCTGTGCCCGCGTGAGTTTTCTGTGGGTGCTCTGTTTTCCTCCCACACTCCAAAGACGTACAGGTTGTAGGTTAATTGGGTAAAATTGTAAATTGACCCTAGTGTGTGGGATAGTGCTAGTGTACAGGGTGATTGCTGGTCAGCGCGGACTAGGGGGGGCTGAAGGCCCTGTATCCGTGCTGTGTCTCTAAAGATTGTTAACTTACAGTGATTTCTATAAAAATTAAATAAAAATAAATTTGTGTCTCTCTGAAAATGAGCACCTACCACCATTTAAAAAATATATATCATGGTCTGCTCATTTTTCTACCTAAAGGTCCCATTTTTCCACGCTACATTCCACCTGCTAAATCCTTGCCTGTTCACTTAATCTGTCCCCCCCCAAGGCTGTCTGTTTCTCCCCCCTAGCTTACATTGCCTTGGGGGGTTGTATTGTCACCAGACTTGGACATTATATACTTGATTCCATCATCCAATTACAGATAGAGTTGGTGAATAGCTGGGGTTGCAGTCTCAGCTTAGTCTTCAAAATAAAAAGCACCCTTAATAACTTCCACTAAAGTAAAGGGTACTCCATTGGGACAACATTCTATTATCCTTGCGCTGTTAAGTGGCATTAGCCGAGCACTAACATATTTAGAGACATGTATGCGATATATCAATTTCTACTTCGGACAGGCTTTTATACCAGTACAAACGACCTTTGCCATAGACATCGCTACAGAAAGAAATAATTGATTTCTTTCAATTGCTCGTGTCTGGGGAAGAAATGTCCCTTTAATCTGCTGCGCTGGCAATGTGGTGGAGTTTTTGCACGTCAAGGGTTGGCTGGAAATGCATGTGGTGTTTAAATTAGTTTAGTTTAGTTTAGTTTAGAGATACAGCGCATAAACAGGCCCTTCAGCCCACTGAGTCCGTGCTGACCAGCGATCCCCGCACATTAACACTGCCCCTACACACACTAGGGACAATTTGATATATTTGTACCAAGCCAATGAACCTACAAACAGGTGTTCGTCTCTGGAGTGTGGGAGGAAACCGAAGATCCTGGACAAAATACCCACACAGGTCACGGGGAGAACGTACAAACTCCGTACAGACCAGCACCCGTAGTCAGGATGGAACCCGGGTCTCTGACACTGTAAGGCAGTTTCTCTACCACTACGCCACCGTGCCCCCCAAAATACAAATATGAGTTCGGTTGTCTTTGGATGTGGGGCCCACTGGCAAGTGAGGATTTACTGCCCATTCCTGCTGACCTAACCTGTCTTTAAACTGCTGCCATCCTTGTGGTGACCCAGCCCCAAATGTGCTAGTGCTTCACATTGTCATCAGTCACGTTGGTGGAACTACAAACAAAGCCAACGTATGGGCCTTGGAGACACATCCACAGGAAGAAACGAGAGAAGGCAAATCCGTAATTATCAAAGAAGATGCAAGGAACTGCAAGTGCTGGTTTACTGGAGAAAAGAAGACACAAACTGCTGGAGTAACTCAACGGGTCGGGCACTATCCATGGTTAGTCACTATCCATGGAGTTCATCAGTTCTACGAGCAGAATTAGGCCATTCGGCCCATCAAGTCTACTCCGCCATTCGATCATGGCTGATCTATCGTTCCCTCTCAATCCCATTCTTCTGCCTTCTCCCCATAACCCCTGACACCTTTACTAATCATAGGTGATGTTTCGGTTTGGGACCCTTCTTCAGGAGGAGATTAAAACTTTGGCTTGGTGCTTGGTGAACTACAGTCACCTATGGATCATGCATGGAACTTGGTATGTTACCAAACCTGAGATTAGATTGAGTTGAAATGAGTTGGTTAATATTAATGTTTAAGAAGGAACTGCAGATGCTGGAAAAATCAAAGGTAGACAAAAGTGCTGGAGAAACTCAGCGGGTGAGGCAGCATCTATGGAGAGAAGGAATAGGTGACTTTTTTGAATCGAGACCCTTCTTCAGACTGATGTCATGCGGGGCAGGAAAAAGAAAGGAAGAGGCGGAGACAGTAGGCTTGTGGGAGAGCTGGGAAGGGGAGGGGAAGGAGTGACAAAGCAAGGACTACCTGAAATAGGAGAAGTCAATGTTCATACCGCTGGGGTGTAAACTACACAAGTGAAATATGCGGTGCTGCTCCTCCAATTTGCACTGGGCCTCACTCTGGCAATGGAGGAGGTCCAGGACAGAAAGGTCGGATTCGGAATGGGAGGGGGAGTTGAAGTGCTGAGCCACCGGGAATTCAGGTTGGTTAGTGAGAACTGAGAGGAGGTGTTGGGCGAAGTGATCGCCAAGCCTGCGCTTGGTCTCGCCGATGTAGAGAAGACTTAATATTAATGGCAACTATCCTATTACATGAAGCATAGGAGGTTAGCATATAGGTTCAGCCAAAGCTAGAAGGCAAATAGAATCGTGGACGTTAATGCAAAGGAGATAAAAGTACCATAGCCTTGCTCTACATTTACGGTGAGACCATTTCTGGAGAACAGCATAGAGTTTTGGTCGAAGATAGACACGGTGCTGGAGTAACTCAACGGGTCAGGCAGCATCTCAGGAGAAAAAGGATGGGTGGCATTTTGAGTCGGGATCCTTCTTCAGACTGAGAGTCAGGCGAGAGGGAAACAACAAATATGAAAACGTACAGGGGCAGGAATTGGAGGTAAGAAATTTATTTTCGGTGATGGAAAAATTTAAACTAGGAGAGAAGTACTGTACATGGGTTAAATTGTTATATTCTAATCCAACAGCTAGAATATTAACAAACAAAATGTTATCAACTAAATTTAATCTCTCTAGAGATTAAAGACAAGGATTTAGACAAGGATGCTCACTATCTCCACTATTATTTGCTCTTGCAATCGAACCCCTAGCAGAAAGCGATAGAAACCATCCAGGAATATTCGGATACAATACTAGAGACACAAGGAATAAAATCTCCTTATATGCAGATGATATACTAATATATATTACAAAATTAGAAACTAGTATTCCAAACCTATTAAATCTAATAACTCAATTTGGTCAGTTTTCGGGATATAGAATTAATTGGAATAAAAGTGAAATCATGCCAATAACAAAATTCAATTTACATACAATACAACAATCCCCTTTTAAAATAGTTAAAGATAAATTTAAATACTTAGGAATCTATGTAACTAAGACATATACCTCCTTATTTAAACTAAATTTCCCACCCTTACTGAATAAACTACAAAAGAATATTCAATACTGGAAAACACTCCCCATTTCTATGCTTGGGAGAATTAATGCTATAAAAATGATTTTTTTACCGCAACTGCTGTACCTACTTCAATTAATTCCGATATATATCCCAAAAACTTTTTTCAAAAAAGTCGACTCCATTGTTACAAGTTTTGTCTGGGATTATAAGAATCATAGAATAAGTAAAAAACATTTATGTAAGTCAAAGATAAATTTGTGTATTAGATTTAATCTAATTGGCTTTGCCAAATTTCTTATTTTATTTTTGGGCAGTCCATATTAAAAACATGAATTTCTGGCTGGAAGAAATGGATCAACAACCAGATTGGTTAATGATGACATCTTTATGGGAAAGGTACTTTTCTTTCATTTCAAGAGTTACAACAGAATTATGGACTGCACTCAAATAATTTCTTCAGATATCTACAAATTAGAGATTATGTTAAATCTAATACACAAGTTTACAGGAATAGGGAATCAGAAATCCTTGATGAATGTTTGAACAAGCATCCTAATACTGAAAAACTAATAGCTTATATTTATAACACCCTACTAAACAACGAGGTACCACCGACCGAACCATATAGATACAAATGGGAAAATGAAATAGGTCACCCTATCACGAAAGATATGTGGGACGAAAATTTACAACAAATACATCAATGTTCATTAAATGTCAGACATACTTTAATACAATTCAAGGTCTTACATAGACTACACTACTCTAAAATAAAACTAAATAGAATCTTCCCACAAATCTTTCCTATTTGTGATAAATGTCTACATCTAGAGGCTAATTTAACACATACGTTTGCAAACTGTATAAAACTTAAACATTTCTGGACTGATATTTTTGAAATAACTTCAGAAGTTATTAATACAAAACTGGACCCAGACACAAAATTAATAATACTTGGAATATCAGAACAAAGCTTAACACTCACAACAAACCAAAGAAATTTCCTCAACTACAGTATAATAACCGAGAAAAAATTAATATTAAAATTTTGGAAAGGCCCTACAACCCTCACAGTTAAAATGTGGATTACGGAAATGTCGGAGACCCTATACTTAGAAAGAATTAGACTTGTCTTAATGGACAAACAAGATCTTTTCCATAAAATTTGGGCTCCATTCATTAACTATCTGAAGGGATAGATTGGCACAGCACGAGGACCCAACTGAAACTTGAACTCAGGAACAGATGAAAAGCTATACTTTATAACCTACGAACCTATCTCCATTGACGTATTACAGGTAACCCATTCCACCTCCCTTGTTTTTCTGTTGTGTTTTTTTTTTTTTTTACTTGTAACTTTCTACCCTCTCTTTCTCCCTCTTTCTATAAAAAATAAAAACACTAGAAGCAGAGTTAATTGATAATGGAAAATTTTAATAATGTATGACTGATGTATATGAAAAGTTTTTTTACTATAATATGTAACTACATTTTATAATATGTCTACTTCTAATAAATAATTTTTAAAAATAATAAATAAATAAATAAAGGGAATGCACGATCAGGCCACCAAGGCCTACGTGTTCTCCCGGTTGCCAAACACTTTAACTCCCCCTCCCATTCCCACCCACACTGACCTTTCTGTCCTCGGCCTCCTCCACCATCAGAGTGAGGCCCAGTGCAAATTGGAGGAACAGCACCTCATATTTCGCTTGAGCAGCTTACAACCCAGCAGTATGAACGTTGATTTCTCTAATTTCTAGTAACCCCTGCATTCCGCCCCTGCCTCCTCTCCCACCCTGGTCTTCGTACTAGTTCCACTGTTCTCATCTTCGTATCGCATCGTTATCACCACTTCCCCAACCAACAATGGCCCATCATGGGCTCCACCCTTCCTTGGTCTTCTTCTGCCTGCCCTGATTTGTTCTGGCCTTTTCTAGCCTCCAGTTCGCTCCCCTCTACTTTCAGTCTGAAGCAGGGTCCAGAGATGCTGCCTGACCCTCTGAGTTAACCCAGTGTGAAAGTTCGTTTCGTAAAAAACAGAGAGCAACAAACGTTGAAGGTGTCATGGCAATCTTTAATTGATTCGTCAGATGGAAGTGGCGAGATTACAATGAGCACAAACATTTCTCAGAGCTTCTCGGGCTCTCACTCACAGAACAAAGGCAAGTTAGCACAATTATACATTTATCTTATCAGTAAAACACTCCTACCAAGTCTGAATATGGCATGACTGAAAGATTCCGTAGCCTTTCACAATATAGGAAAGCTGGGTCCAAATCAAGCTCATCCAATGACAAGTTATTACTTATCTCTGGAGCGTCAGCTACTTTTTTCAATCTTGGCTTCTTCATGGCCTTGAAGAAGCACATGTTATTGCTGCAGGCTGCCATCTTAATACCTTTATTGAAAAGACAACCTGTCCTCCATATTGTGTTCCATATAATTTACAAAGTCATTCAGACTTGGCACCGAGCCATTCTTTTGTTCTACTAGTCCATGCTTTTGTAGAAGAACAACTTCATTTTAGATTTGACTATTAGATTTGACTAATAGCTTTTTCACCAGCACTATGTGTCTATCTTCAGTAAACACCAGTTCTACACATACAGTTGTGATCTCCATACTTGTTGCATTGGAGTTGTTTCAGAAAAGGATCACTAGGTTGATTCCTGGTACACAGGACATCTCTGAGGCAAGGTTGAGCACAGCGGACCTCATTGTACTTTAGAAAGATAAGATCTTCCTTGGACTGTAAGAGGGTGGGTCAGGTTGGCGGGGGGTGGGGGGGGGGGGGGGGGTGGAGGGGGGGATGAGATCCCAGGGGAATGTTTACCCTTTTGGGAAATCCACACGGAGCAATTTGGTTTCTATTTTGTACACTCCGTGAGTGTGAGATCGTCAGACAAATCCTTCTGCAGTTGTGCAGGGCCCTAGTGAGACCACACCTGGAGTATTGTGTGCAGTTTTGGTCCTCTAATTTGAGGAAGAACATTTTTGCTATTGAGGGAGTGCAGCGTAGGTTTACAAGGTTAATTCCCGGGATGGCGGGACTGTCATATGCTGAGAGAATGGAGCAGCTGGGCTTGTACACTCTGGAGTTTAGAAGGATCTCATTGAAACATATAAGATTGTTAAGGGCTTGGACACGCTAGAGGCAGGAAACATGTTCCCGATGTTGGGGGAGTCTAGAACCAGGGGCCACAGTTGAAGAATAAGGAGTAAGCCATTTAGAACGGAGACGAGGAAACACTCATTCTCACAGAGAGTGGTGAGTCTGTGGAATTCCCTGCCTCAGAGGGTGGTGGAGGCAGGTTCTCTGGATGCTTTCAAGAGAGCTAGATAGGGCTCTTAAAAATAGCAGAGTCAGGGGATATGGGGAGAAGGCAGGAACTGGGGTACTGATTGGGGATGATCAGCCATGATCACATTGAATGGCGGTGCTGGCTCGAAGGGCCAAATGGCCTACTCCTGCACCTATTGTCTATTGTCTATTGTCTATTGTTTAAATCCAGCCCATGCAACAGAAAGAGTGAGGAGACGCCAAGAAGCAGTTTACAAGGGATATCAATATCATACAAAAGGTGAAGACAATGCATTTTACTTGTGATCAGCACAATACAGGTGCCAATGGGTCATACATAGCAACTGTTCTGCTCCCAAACCTCATAACTATTACACAAAGCATTTACGATTGAGATGAGGAGGAAATTCTCTGGATTTTTGGAATTCTCTCTGAGTATTGTACGGCCAGAAATATTCATAATATGCAAAGCCAGTGCAGATGGATTTTTGGTTTATGCGGGGACAGAAGGGAGGTTTGGGGGGTTTGGATACCATTGACAGCCTGCGGGAGCCACGATAACCGAGGAAGGTTCCCAACCCGAAATGTCACCTATTCTTTTCCTCGAGAGATGCTGCCCGACCCCCTGAGTTACTCCAGCGTTTTGTGTGTATTTTCGATCTCTTCCAATGTGTTGGCCGCCCATTTTTACCATCCTCTGAAATATTATTTTGAAGGTGCAACAGATAGTTTCAACCGAGTCTGACAGAACTTGGGTGAACCTTAGAAAGAATTAGTTACGGAAGGGTCTGAAACGTCACCCATGGCTTCTCTCCAGAGATACTGCCCGTTCCGCTGGGTTACTCCAGCATTTTGTGTCTGTCTTTGCTATGAGCCAGCATCTGCAGTTCCTTTTTATTACATTTAATCTTAGTCTTAAAGTTGTTTAAGATGAAGAAAGAAATGAAGACATTCTGTAAGAACCAGCTTTTATTTCACCTGATACCCAGGTTAGAAATCCACAAATGGGATCCCAACACATGCTCAGTCTAGTCTTCAGAGTAGACTTTAGACTTTATAGAAACAGCGCGGAAACAGGCCCTTCGGCCCACTGAGTCCGTGCCGACCAGCGATCATCCAGTACTCTGGCACTATCCTACGCACTAGGGGAAATTTACAATTTTACCGAAACCAATGAAACTACAAACCTGCAGGTCTTTGAAGTGGGGGAGGAAACCGGAGCACCTGGAGTAAACCTATGGAGTTACAGGGAAAACGTACAAACTCCATACAGACAGCATCCGTAGTCAGGATTGAACGCGGCGCTGTAAGGCAGCAACTCTACTGCTGAGCCGCTGTGCCACCCGGTGGACTGCCTAGGCTGTCTGTCTAGGCTGCCACGGATCACACATTCCCCAACCTCCTTCACTCAGTTCACACCAAAGATCCTATAGCGAGCAAGATAGATCACTCAACGAAAAAGACGTAGTACAGTCATGGGCAGATTCATGGGTAATTTTCAGCCCCATTTCCGTAACCGGCTTCCGTCTCCTTACCAAAGATCCCATAGGATACTAGTGCGGAGACGGAAGCCGGTTATGGAAACATCCTCGTAAAAAGAAAAGTTATTTGGGAAAAATCTTCTCCTCATTTTCAGAATTATAATTTATTAACCCAAACTGTTCCCCCGCAATGTTGATTACACTGCGGATCAGGTCGGGTCGGGTCGGGTCGGGTTACTGAAATGGATGAAAAAAAGGCCCACGTTCCGTTCCATTGCGTACTACACGTCAGCCCATTGCATTTAGAAGGAGTGGTCTATCTTGCTTGCTATAGGATCTTTGGCTTATACAGCAGGTCCATGTAAACCTGGGTCTGTCAGCCAAGCCGGAAGGTCTCAGCCTGATGTCCTGTCTGACCCGCAAGAATGTTCGACCTAGTAACACGTTCAGCTGCCAAAGTGCTTAGTTTCGCCTGTTGCCTTGGGATCAGGTGTGGCACTGTACTTTTGCCAGCTCTTAGGTGGAGCTGTTCAATTAACCCCATTCATGCCCCTGAGCGTCTCTTAATGCATCTCCTCAAGTGCTTTTCCAATCCTCATTTGTAACTTGCTGTTGAACGTGCATCTACTGCCCTAATCAACACTCCGTGCTAGAGAAATATTTCGACGCCGAAGCTGTTGTGCCCCATAACAGCTACATGACTTCCTTCCCCCTATCCCAGTAGTTGCCTCTGCTCCACCCATTACCTCACCACCCTCCCTGCCACCTTGGTTAACTAGTTTTCTCCCTTTCTCCGGTCCGACTAAGAGTCTTCAAATCAAGGATGGCACGGTGGTGCAACGGTACGCCTTACAGCAGCAGAGGCCCGGGTTCCATCCTGACTACGGGTGCTGCCTGTACAGAGTTTGTACGTTCTCCCTGTGACTGCGTGGGTTTTTTCTGAGTGCTCCAGTTTCCTCCCACACTCCAAAGACTTACAGGTTTGTAGGTTAATTGGCTTCGGTAAAAGTTGTAAATTGTCCTGATAGTGCCAGTGTACGGGGTGATCGTTGGTCGGCGCGGACTCGGTGGACCGAAGGTCCTGTTTCCGCGCTTGTGTATCTCCAGGGCCTGTCCCACTATACAAGTTTACCCGAGAGCTCTCTAAAAAATTCAAACTCGTGGTAAGTACGCAGAATGTACGTAGCGGGTACGTCGGAGCTCGGGACGTCTCTTAGCGGCTCGTAACACTAACGGCAGGTACTCAGGAAACGCAGTAAGATCGTGAAGTTTTTTCAACAGTGTGATAAGTGTCCACGAGAGCCCCGAGTACCTACGAGCAGCTATTATCGTGATTCTCCGAGTTCGAATCAGGGGAACCTCGGGAGAACTCTTGAATTACCTCGTACAGTGGGTCAGGCCCTAATTAAGACGCTTTCCACAGATGCTGAGGCTTTTCTTTCCATTGTTCTCTGTTTTTGTTCTCGAACTGCCTTGAGATTGCTGATGAATGATTTCCCCTTCTTTACTCTAATGAAAGCCGGACCTCAATGTTACTTGACCATGTTCTCCAGTGATGCTTCCTGACCTAATGAGGTATGCAACAAAAGCTTTTCACTGTACCTCGGTACACATTACTATAAACTGAACTGAACTGAGGTACTCCCACACTTGGTATCTTTTTTTTTTTATAAACCGCAAGTGCCGTTCCTTGTTTCATCCTCAATTCAAGAGTCAAGTCAAGAGTGCCTCGTGGAGTAGCAATGTTACAAAATTTTGTGATTTAAAAAATCAAGTCTGCAATTTATCCCATCAGATAAAGCATAAAAATAAGTTTAATTTGACACCTAATTCACTTTCATATCTTCAGTATTAAAAAAGTTATGGCCATTTTCATACTCGGAAATTAGCATCTTGTTCCCTATTGGTTTTCCATTGACAACACAAAAGTTGTGATCAAGGACAGTGAGATGGCCATAACTTTATTAAAAATTAAGAGAACTGAAAGACATTTTTAGTTATTACAGATAGAAGCATTCTGAAACAAATATTAAACAATCTTACTTGGATGACCTGAAATTAAAGCATATAATTAGTTAGTTACCCAATTGACTTGACTTGAATTGTAGCTAATTCCAAAATTCAATTACTAGATCTAAACATCTATCCATTTCTTAAGAAAAGATTAACATTTTTAAATAGCCTAAGTGTCCAAAGAACATTCACACAAGAATTCACAATAAAACATGATTTTTAAATTCATTGACATTAATATATAGGCCAAATGGAAGAGATTTAGTGTTCAATTGCTGTAAATTAATGGCCATTTAAATCAGCTTGCCAGTGGGATTCTGTGGAACGCGCTGGTTTGGAACGCTGCCATTGCGGTGGATTTGTAGCCCATATGCCCAGAAAGATACTGCGGGATTGAATGGGCCCCCAAGTTAGCTACTCGCAACATAAAACTTTGAATAAAGGGATCTTAAGAAGCCCTTTTTAATGGAAAAATAAACAACCTACCTTGCCTTGTCCCCTACATGAGATCCGTCCCGTTGTCGGGGTTCGCGGCTTTAGAGAATGATTTTTAATCTACTATAACAAATAAATAACCCAATTTAGTTTAAAAATACCTGCAGCGAACGAATTTCGCAGCGATTTTTCGTCAGCAATTAAGTAGGCTGAACAACCTCGATTTCACCAGCCTAGAGAAAATCGCGTTTTAAACCCGTCCCCCTCTCAAAGGCGCCAAAGTCGCGCACACGGGCAGCGGCAGAACTGCAGCACAGCTGAAGGTAAGTTTTGCAACATACCTAGGTGGAGGCCGGTTCTCTGGATACTTTCAAGCGAGAGCTAGATAGGGCTCTTCCTCTTCTTCTTCTTCTTTCGTGTGGCGTGCGCAGCCTAAAGATGTAGGACAACTTGTTCTATTTGATCTTCTGTTTGTGCATGTCGAGTTGATTGCATTAGTCGAAACAGGGCGGACCACGTGAAGGTTGCAATCTTCCACCCCATAGGGCTCTTAAAGATAGCGGAGTCAGGGGATATGGGGAGAAGGCAGAAACAGGGGTACTGATTGGGGATGATCAGCCATGATCACATTGAATGGCGGTGCTGGCTCGAAGGGCCGAATGGCCTACTCCTGCACCTATTGTCTATTGTCTATTGTTTTATTGTCATATGTCCCAGATAGGACAATGAAATTCTCTACTTAACCTTTTCTGCTCTGAGAACAATCTCTGTTTTCCCCAAATAACTGGGGTATTCCGTTCTTGGGGCCACTCCAGTACAATTATTCTGCACGGACTCCATTGCCTTGATGTCCTTTCGGAAGAGTTTGACCACACGGACACCGGCATGGACCCACTGTGAGATAATTGTGAGTCTATGATGTCAACTAATGGTTTTGGAAATTGAGTGAATTGGGCAATGTTGACTGGTGGAGATGGGGTCATGAGAGGGAAAATGTTCCCCTGTGTGAACGGTTTGAAGGACCAGCGAACACACATTTATCATTTGGGGGGGAAATATACAAGAGGATGTAATGATGTTTTTGTTACTCCTTGTGGTCAGGAGCTGGACTTCACCACTGGGGAGAGTGTTTAATTTAGTTTAGTTTAGAGATACAGCATGGAAACAGGCCCTTTGGCCCACCAAGTTCACACTGACCAGCGATCACCCTAGTTCGATCCTACACGCTAGGGACAATTTACAGAAGGCACTTAACCTACAAAGCTGCACGTCTTTGGAATGTGGGAAGAAACCGGAGCACCCGGAGAAAACCCACGTGGTCACAGGGAGAACGTACAAACTCCGTACAGGCAGCACCTGTAGTCAGGGTCAAACCCGGGTTTCCGCGCAGTAAGGCAGCTACTCTACCGCTGCTGAAGGTGCTGATTGCCACTGTGCCGCCCCGTGGTGGAGATAGTGGCAAACGGTGCCTGCGGAAGAGAATTGAGCTTGTGAGATACGGTCAAAGAGGGGAGGAATTAATTGCTGAAAGTTAAAAGTGCAAAGGTGGGAGGAAGGTGGGGAGGAGGAGTGATAGTGGTTGTTAATGGATTAAGTTTGGTCTGGAGTATTGCAATTTGAAAATTCAGGATTGCTGCTAAAAAAATACTGCAGACACTTGCAACTGGAGTTGAGAAAGAACAATTTGCAGCTTTATGGAACACGTTTAGTTTATCGTCAGATGTACCGAGTGAAAAGCTTCAGTTATAACATATAACATATAACAATTACAGCACGGAAACAGGCCATCTCGACCCCTCTAGTCCGTGCCGAACACATAATCTCCCCTAGTCCCATATACCTGCGCTCAGACCATAACCCTCCATTCCTTTCCCATCCATATAACTATCCAATTTATTTTTAAATGATAAAAACGAACCTGCCTCCACCACCTTCACTGGAAGCTCATTCCACACAGCTACCACTCTCTGAGTAAAGAAGTTCCCCCTCATGTTACCCCTAAACTTCAGTCCCTTAATTCTCAAGTCATGTCCCCTTGTTTGAATCTTCCCTACTCTCAGTGGGAAAAGCTTTTCCACGTCAACTCAGTTGTGTGCTAACCAGTCAGTGGGAAGACAATACGTGGTTACAATCGAGCCACCCACCGTGTACAGATACAGGATAAAGGGAATAACGTTTAGTGCAAGATAAAGTCTTGCAAAGTCTGATTAAAAATAGTCCGTGAGTCTCCAATGAGGTAGATAGTAACTCCGGACCACTCTCTAGTTGTTGATAGGATGACTCAGTTGCCTGATAACAGCTGGGAAGTAACTGACCCTGCCATTATTTCCAGCTGTTATCAGCAACTGAACCATCCTATCATCCAATTGAAGAAAGAGCACGGCAATGGTATTGGTGCCATTGTGTAGGGAGCTGACATGGATGCAATGGGCCGAATGGCCTTCGTTCCATACCATAACAATTAACGACTCGCGTGACTCTATGAATCTTGGCTATGAACCAGAGAAGAGGAAACGCAATAATGAACATCCCTCATGTGGGTTGAGGAGTATAAAGTAGGAAAAATTAAAAAGCCCTCTTAATACAGGGAGAAAAACCTGCTACCCCACTCCCCCGCTCCCGATCCAAGTCATCCCACTAGTTCCACTGTTCGCATCCCACCGTTATCACCTCTTCTCAAGCCAACAATGGACCATTATGGGCTCCACCCTTCCTCGGTCATCTGTTGCCGGACCAGCTATGTTCTGGCCTTTTCCTACCTCCAGTTCCAGAGGTGGGGGAGGGAGGGGGAGGGGTGGCCTAACCTCCTGCACCTTCAAGGTCGTCTAAAGGACCGGAGAGAGGAGAGAGACGGCTTGCTGGTGAACCGTACGAGGGGGCGACAGACACAAAACACTGGAGTAACTCAACGGGACAGGCAGCATCCCTGGAGAGAAGGAATGGGTGACATTTCAGGACGAGACCCTTCTTCACAGGATGTCCAGCTGAGCGCAAGCACCGGAGAGACCGCGGACCGATGACGGGCCACGGAGAGGCAGTGGGGCCGCCAAGAACAAAGAATGACCGTATTTTTTTTTTCTGTAGGATAACATTTATTTTTCAAATATAAAAAAGTATATATCACATGTATACATTTTATATTGTTTGTCATTAATATTAAACAAGAAAAATGATTCAGAAAAAGATATCCTCCCTTTAATGAACGGAAGGAACTATTAACACTAACCACAGACTTCCCATCTCCTCTTCATAGAGGCTCATTTTATGGAATTTAGAAATTATGCACACGCAAACTTGCTCTAAATGCTCAACAGTATTGTATTAAATAAAATGTCCTCTTGTTGTATACAGTCTTCAACAAGTTGGCATGGTGAAATGGTATTCCTTAGGACTCATTTTCTTCTTCATCCTCTTCATTATTTTCATTATCACCAACTGCTTCAGCACCACCTACTCTATCTTTCTCTTCCTCGAGCATCTTTAGAAGAGAGACGGATGGGAGGGGTAGACTAGTGAATACTTGGTAACGTCGCCGGTGCCAGATACGTGATGACTCTTTGCGTACTTTGTGTACTGTATGCAAAAAGAACGGATTTCCCTGTGACAATAAAGTATCGTTGAATCATTGAGAGGGATACAATGATTTGGTGCTGGTGAAGTTTTATCAGAGAAGGGGCAGAAACAGATTTAGAGATGCAGAGAAAGAGGGGAGAGAGAAGGGTGAACTAAAAGGAAATGTGATCGAAGAGGGGAGACATTCAATGACAAAAGAGAAGACCAAGCAAAGGTGTGCGTGATGAGTTACGTTTGGTCTGGAGTCTGGTAAGTTGAAACAACAACGGGATTACTGTTGGAAAATACCACAGATGCTCGACATCTGAAATAAAAACAGGAAAATGCCACCATCCAAAATGGAAGCGTGCCTGTTTGAAATACTGATTCACCATTCTTCATGTTTTTACTGTGTTTCATTAGACCAGGACAACAGGCTGAGAGCAGAATGGGAGTAGGACAGAGGGTGAAGGTAACAGGGTACATACTTGTGGATTGAACGGAGGTTCAATCTGGGAATTCCGCCTCCCCATTTTTGAGGTTGGTCCATTTTATCGGGATGCATCGCAGCACGGTTTGGGAAAATCTCCATTCAAGGCCGCAAAAAATTGCAGAGTTGTGGACAGAGCCCAGACCATCACGCAAACCAACCTCCCTTCCTTTAACTCCATCTACACTTCACGCTGCCTCAACAAGGCCACCAGCATGATCAAGGACGAGTCGCACCCCGGTCACTCCCTCTTCTCCCCTCTCCCATCAGTAAAAGTGTTACAGAAGTGTGAAAACGCACACCTCCAGATTCAGGGACAGTTTCTTCCCAGCTGTTAACAGGCAACTGAACCATTCTACCAACAACTAGAGAACAGTCCTGAGCTACCATCTACCTCTATGGAGACCCTCGGACTGTCTTTGATCAGACTTTACTGGACATTATCTTGCACTAAATGTTATTCACATTATACCCTTTATCCTGTATCTGTACACAGTGGATGACTTGAATGTAATCATGTATTGTCTTTCCACTGACTGGGTAGCACACAACAACAAAAATGTCACTGCCCCTTGGTACACATGACAATAAATTAAACTCAAACATCAGCATAACAAATACAGATAATATAATCTTCTCCGTGGATTGTCACCTTGTCGTGGTGGAGAAGCTTGTGTGGTCCTGAGATCCTGAGAGCGATGCCGACTGGAGCTATGCTCCTGGTAGGGCCACCCATGGTGGTAAGGTTGAGGGGGAGGTCCCTGACAAAGAGCAATCCAACCAAGACCTCAACAGTGGAACAGGCGGAGAATGATGGCTGACTTTAGTGGAGCGCCACAACTATTGTGGAACGTCACAACGGCTGGGAAGGCGGATGGAGGCTGCTGCAGAAAAGGGTCTCCGGTCGTCTTGGACTCCATGCCACTGGATCCTGACCCAGATCTGTCAAGAACCGTGTGGTGGCTGTCTGTGCACCAGTCTCCCCACGTTAAACAAAGTCACACACAGGCGTCCTCCATGAGAGGAAAGTCATACTCATTTCGAGTGACCGCCGATGATGATGAATATAACCATACTGGGAAGTTTGTACATGGATGCATGGAAGGATGATGGTGAAGAATTAAACAAAAGTGTCTGAGAGGAAATGGTCCTTATTTTGGAAGGCAGACAGAAGGGAAAACATGTGCAGAGGAACCACTATTATCTAGTAATAGAAGTACTAATAATTACAAAGGGCAAGCAGTTGATTATGGAGGGACAAGGAACTGCAGATGTTGGTTTACAAAAGGCGACACAGAATAATGGAGTAACTCAGTAGGTCAGGCAGCATCTCAGGAGTATATGGGTTGGTGACGTTTTGGGTTGGGGCCCATCTTCAGTCATTGTGGGGGGGGGGGGCTGACACTAGGCTGACACAGGTGAGGAGGGTTGTTTGAGAGGCAGATGGTTGGGCAAAAGGCCAGGGATGAAAAGACAGAAGGTGTGAGGAGGAAGGAATGAAGAGTTGCGAATTGTGAAGTTAGAGGAAGGAATGTTGGTGGAAGGGGAGGGAGGGGACAAGTAGGTGCGGGTCCAGGTGGGGCACAGGGGAGAGAGGACAGGGAAGTAGACAGGGTTACGTGGGGGATGAAGGGATCTTCCAGACTTTGTCCTACGCTGAGCTTCCTGTCCCCTCCCCATTACAATCAGCCTGAAAAAGGGTCCTGACCCAAAACGTCACCTCTCCATGCTCTCGAGATGTTGCCTGGCCTGCTGGGCTACTCTGGCACTCTGTGTTTTAAGTTGAAGAAGGAGATCGGTGTGGTGGAGAGGGAGAACAAAGGGAACGGTTTGAGAGAGAGTAGAGAGACAAGGGAGAGAAAGGGAGAGAGAGAGGGGGTAGAGAGAGAGGGGGGGGAGAGGTAGAGAGAGGGGGAGAGAGAGGGGGGGGGAGAGAGAGAGAGAGAGGGAGGGGAGAGAGAGAAGAGGGGAGAGAAAGAGAGGTGAGAGAGAGAAGGGAGAGAGAGGGAGGGAGAGGAGGGGGGAGAGAGGTGGGAGAGAAGGGGGGAGAGAGGGAGGGGAGGGGGAGAGAGAGACGGAGCGAGAGAGAGAGAGAGAGTGAGGGGGAGAGAGAGAAGAGGGGAGAGGTAAGGGGAGACGGGAGCGTGGGGGTCTTTTTCCCACACAAGCCATAGGTGACTGGGTAATCTGAACCCAAGCACCAAGTTGTAAGCGGCCGAAGGTGCGCATCCCTCGGGACAGCCCCCACTCTCCCACGGCCACCCTCTGCGGGCTTCGGGTCGGGTGGAGCGGAGGTTTGGGACAATGTTCATCCCTCCACAGTGATGTGATGGATGCGGGGGTCTGGACCAAGTCCCGCCCCCCGGCAACGTCATGACCGTTATTGGACTTTTCTGTTGAGCAGCAGTGGGTCCGTTGGCTTGTAGGCGACGCCGCCTTTCGGGTAGGTGGTATTTCGACAGAGCGGCCATTCGGTGAGTTTGCTTTTAGGCGATGCAGCTTTTCGGTTAGTTTGTATTTAGGCGTCCCGCCCTTTTGGTTAGTTGGCGTTTCGGCTTCGTTTCCATTCGGTTTTTTTGCTTCGAATTCTTTGCTTCGGCTTCTCATCCGTCGGCGCCACGTCCGCACACGATGCAGCACGGAAACAGGCCCTTCGGCCCACCGAGTCAGGCGCCAACCAACCATCCCCGTAAACTAATACTATCCTACACACTAGAGACAATTTTCAATTAACAGAAGGCAATTAACCTACAAACCTGTACGTCTTTAGGATGCGGGAGGAAACCAGAGCACTCAGAGAAAACCCACGTGGTCACAGAATGAACATGCAAGTTTCCAACAGACTGCACCCGTAGTCAGGATCGAACATGGGTCCCTGGTGCTGTAAGGCAGCAGCTCTATTGTTGTGCCCAGGTCTTGCTGATGGTGCCTCTACTCTGTGCCAAATATGCATCCCACCCTCCCTTTTAGTGGAGTTGTTTAGTTTAGTTTAGTTTAGTTTAGTCTAGTTTAGAGATACAGCACGGAAACAGGCTCTTCGGCCCACCGAGTCCATGCCAACCAGTCATACCCGCACACTAACACTATTTTACAAACACTAGTGACAATTTACAATTAAACCATGCCAATAAGCCTACAAACCTGCACATCTTTGGACTGCGGGAGGAAACCGGAGATCCCAGAGAAACCCATGCAGTTCACGGGGAAAATGTACAAACACAAAATGTCTGACGGCACCCGTAGTCAGGATTGAACCCATGTCTCTGGAACTGTAAGGCAGCAACTCTACCGCTGTGCCACCATGCCATCGTTACACTAGTCTCCAGATTATGTTTGTAGTGAGTGATAAATTCATTTGGGTAAAATCCTTAAAAAGAACAGGTAGACAAAAGTGCTGGAGAAACTCAACGGGTGCGGCAGCATCTCTGGAGCGAAGGAAATAGGCAACGTTTCGGGCCGAAACCCTTCTTCAGACCCTTCTCCTTAAAAAGAGCAATGATAAAGTGCTAATAAATGGCTCGAAATTATTTCTCTACCTTCGCTTCCAGAGTGGGCAATCTGACAGTGATAACAGACTATTACAAGAAGAATAACTTCTGACTTGTGTAGATTAAATCCCAAGGTATGGATTTAATGTATGGATTTCAGTGATGAGTCACAACATCTGTCAGAAATATTTTGTACTTTCCATCAAAGTAGAGATAGCAGTGGGTTTTCCTCGAATGTTTTCACACACTATTTCCATGAAGTCCGTTGTAAACCTCTCGATTCCAGCGGGTGAATTTCAAAGACATTCCCCTGCATGTAACTAAACCTGACTGCAAATTTCCACAAACCGCCACTACTCACAGCACCTAAAGAAACAGTAAAGAGATTGATTTCATTGTCATTCACGACATTGTGCTATTAAGCGGCCTGTCTTTCTCCCCGTGTTAACAAGTTGAACTAAAGATAAGGGTAAATGAGAAGCCGACTTGATGTTGATGGGTCTTTCATGAGAAAGGAAAGGTGTTTCTCTTGAACTGAAGCTTGCAATCTTCAATGGAAGAAACGGGAAAATCAACAAACAACTGCAGAAGCAGATTTGAAATAAAAACAGAGAATGCTCGGCGGGCCAGGCAGCATCTGTGGAAAGAGAAACAGAGACAATGGGTGGAAAGGAACTGCAGATGCTGGTATTTACTGAAGACAGGCACAGAGTGCTGGAGTAACTCAGCGTCCCTGGGTGACTTTTCGGGTCGGGACCCTTCTTCAGACTGAAAGTAGAGGGGAGGTAACAAAAGTCCAGAACAAAGCTGGGTCGGCAACAGATGACCAAGGAAAGGTGGAGCCCAAAATGGTCCATTGTTGACTGGGGAAGAGGTGATAACAAAGGGAGACAGGAATGTGTACAGTGGAACTAGTAGGATGACTAGGGTGGGGACAGTTAAGCTGAACTCAGAGAGACTTTGCTGTTCGGTTGCAGTTACACCAACTTGTCGGATGTGCCCAGCACCGGTGGGGTCGGGCCAGTGGCAGGGCAGTGGGCTGGCAGAGAAAGATGCCACGCCACCATTGCGCAAGGCATGTTACACTGTTAGTTCCAGCAGCTTCCAACCTGTAGCCTCTCCCAGCTGGAAGGGCATCAGGAACACCTCCATCTCTTGGCTGCTTTCCAAGTTCCCACCTATCCTGACTAGAGACTCTACTGCAGCAGTTTTAGTATCACTGGGTCTAGATTCTGGAGCCTCCCAGGACTTCCGGCCACTTTAGCAGAAGGACCGCGACAATTCAAGAATGTAGACCTCCACAACCTGCTCAAATACGGCCGTCACACTGACCATCACACAGACCATCACACAGACCGTCACACAGTACCAGGGTTCAATGGTCACTGGGAGAAGGCCGGAGAATGGGATTGAGAGTGAAAGATTGATGATTGAATGCCGGAGTAGACTTGATGGGCCGAATAGTCTAATTTTGCTCCTATCACTAATGAACTCATGAACATCATTACAGGAAGGAGTGGAGGCTTTGGAGAGGGTGTGGAAGAGGCTTACCTGGATGCTGTCTGGGTTAGAATGTATTAGCTGTAAGAAGTGCTGGACAAACATGGATTGTTTTCTCTGGAACTTGAGGAGATTTGATAAAATGATTAATGGCGTAGATCCGATGGATAGTCAGAACCTATTTCCTCAGGGTGGAAATATCAATTTCTAGAGGATGTAGAGGCTTTAAGATGATAGGGGCAAAGCTTAAAGGAGATGTGTGGTACACGTTTTGTGGCACAGGTGGGTGCCTGGAACGTGCTGCCAGGGGTGGTGGTGGAAGCAGACACGATAAGAGGCTTTTAGATAGTCACGTATATATGCAGTGTTTGGAGGGATATGGAGCATGTATAGGCAGAAGGGTTTAGTTTAATTGACATCATGTTCGGCACAGACATTGTGAACTGCAGGACCCGCTCTTGTGCGGGACTGTACTGCATTAACATGCAGTGTCCCAATAAAACAGCACGGTGGCGCAGCGCTAGAGCTACTGCCTTGCAGCGCCAGGGACCCAGGTTCGATCCTGACTAAGGGGTGCTGCCTGTATGGAGTTTATACGTTCTCCCCGTGACCTGCGTGGGTTTTCTACGAGATCTTCGGTTTCCTCCCACACTCCAAAGATGTACAGGTTTGTAGGTTAGTTGGTATAAATGTAAAATGTAAAACAACTGCCCCCAGTGTGTGCAGGGTGGTGCTAATATGTGGGGATCACTGGTCGATGCGGATTCGGTGGCCGAAGGGCTTGATTCCACGTCATGTATCTCTGAACTAAACTGAAACATTGGGGAGGGCAGTTGGTGCCCAGTCATCTGCTTGGCCCATCCCTTCTGCCAACCAACCCCAAAGTACTTTTAAATGCTGAATCAAAAACAAATCACAGCAAGCGCACAGTAATTAACCAACATTTTCTGAACGAGATGCGATTCATTGTTTTTCACAACTGTTTTTTTTCTTTCTTGGCACCCCAAAGTTGTTGACTTCGTTGGAATGTTGGTTGACACAGAGATAGGCTTGATATCCCAGAATCGTCACAGTATGTACAGCCAACACCCTCCAGGATAAATTAGTGAAACATGCAGTGATTAAGGTAGTTGGGCGAGTTTCTGAGGCAGAAAGACATTTTCAATCACAATGGGTATGATCCAGACTGGCTGAGTCTAGGATTTATAGCTTGCCGCAGTGTCATCTCGTTTTATTTGATCGTCTTTGGAACATGGAGACAGATTTCCCAGACCTTTTACTAAATTGGATATTGGATTCAGTTTATTTTCTAGGGTTTATTTGCATTGTCAGAGTTTTCTTGATTGGAAGGCCCAATCAATCCTGGCCATCGGATGTGGGAGAGTGTGATGGATCTAACTGACCATCTATGGCTCTCCTACCACCTATCTATCTTTGAGACTTGGATTAACCAAGATGTCCTCCAGCAGATGTCAATTAAATTTTCAGTTCCCATTATTATCTACACTGCATAAAAGCCCATTGAATACAGTCATAGAGTCATACAGTGTAGAAATAGGCCCTTCAGCCCAATGACCATGCCGACCAACATGTCCCATCTACACTAGTACCACACGCCTGCATTTGTTCATACGTTCATAGTTCAAAAGTGATAGGAGCAGAATTAGGCCATTCGGCCCATCAATACTCCGCCATTCAATCATGGCTGATCTATCTCTCCCTCTCAACTCCATTCTCCTGCCTTCTCACCCTGACACCCGTACTAATCAAGAATCTATCTTTCTCTGCCTTAAAATATCCATTGACTTGGCCTCCACAACCTTCTGGCCCATATCTCTCTAAACCGATGCATCCATGTACTTGTCCAAATGATTTTTAACATCAGGTGTTGAATATATCCACCTTCCTGATTTCCTGGGATTAAAGGGGCTGTCCCACTGCGGCGACCTAATCTGCGAGTTTAGAAGAGTTTGCCCTCGACTCAAACTCGCAGCATGGTCGACACGTGGTCTTAGGAGGTCCTATGAGGTCACTGGAACTCCCCTTCATGCTCGAGGGAAGTTCCCGCATACTCGCGGACTCAGTTTGGTCGAGGAAAAATTTTCAGCATGTTGAAAAATTTTCCGCAAGTAAAAATTGGCCGGCAAGGTTCTTTTGAACTCGTAGTGCAGTGGAGTGGGGTCGCTATTTAGTTACAGGCAGTCGAGGGCAGCCGTAGGAAATCTCCTTCGCTGACCGGGCATTTAATTGGCTCATTGGAGTTTTCAGGACCAAGTAACCGACCGGTATTATAAGTTGTCTGGCTTCTTAAAAGTGTCTCCACTCCTTCTCCCCCCCCCCCCCTTCTCTCCCCTTCTCTCCCCCTCTCTCCCCTTCTCCCCCCACGCCGTCTTTCACCTTCCCGTTCATCGCGGGTGTGAATTTCTGACAGCGTTCCCCCTCTTTCCCTGGCCCCCGCCTTTGCGATGTGTGTGTGTGTGTGTGTGTGTGTGGTCGGTCGATCCAGCTCGCGGTTTCATCGCTGACGGTCGATCCAGCTCGAGGTTTTCAGGCAAGTGCCCTCGAGCTTGAAGGTTGAAGACAGTCGCTGAAAGGTCGCCGCAGTGGGGCAGCCCCTTAAATCCAAAACTATCGATAACCATGGTTTTCTATTCCAGATGTGATCCACCATTTTCTTTCACAGCACATCTGGAATCCTGAGCAAAGCACGATGTTCTAGACCGCACATTGGTGCAGCAGGTAGAGCTGCTGCCTCTCAGTGCCAGAGACCCACGTTCTGTCCAGACTACGCTGTCTATACGGAGTTAGTATGTTCTCTCTGCGACCGCGTGGGTTTTCTACGGGTGCTCTAGTTTACCCCCCCCCCCACATTCAAAGACGTGCAGGCTCATAGGTTAATTGGCTTCTGTAAATTACCACTAGTGTGTAGGATAGAAGTAGTGCACGGGCGATCACTGGACTCAGTGCGCAGAAGGGACTCAGCTTGGACTCAGTGGGCAGAAGGGCCTCCGCACTGGGTGGGTTTCCGCACTGTAGCTCTAAACTAAACTAAACCAAACTAAACTAAATTAAACTAAACTAAACCGAACTGAACTAAACTAAAATGAACTAATCCAAAGCAAACCAAATTGAACCAAAACACAGTTCTGGAGTAACTCAGTGATTCCTTAAGACTTTCGATCAGGTTCCCCAAATCCTCCATTTTATTCTATTTCTGCCCTCATTTTGGTCTTGGCCCTGACAATTAATTTCTGTTCTTTGACCAAGAGCAAGGAACTTCAATGGTTACCACCTTCATGATAAGGGATTCACAGGAAATAAATTCAACTAATTGTCTTTGTGGCAGATGGTGCTGGAGGCAGCATCTCTGAAGAACATGAATTGGAGACATTTTGGAAACCATGGTTTTCCTAAAGTCCCTTCCCATTCTGACTATTGTCACTTCAGGCCAGCAATTCTCGATGGCATCCAAAAAGACTTGGGAAACCAAAGGCCAGAGATGAAAAGACAAAAAGTGTGAGATAGAAACATAGAAACATACAAAATAGGTGCAGGACAATAGACAATAGGTGCAGGAGTAGGCCATTCAGCCCTTCGAGCCAGCACCGCCATTCAATGTGATCATGGCTGATCATCCCCAATCAGTACCCCATTCCTGCCTTCTCCCCATATCCCCTAACTCCGCTATTTTTAAGAGCCCTATCTAGCTCTCTCTTGAAAGCATCCAGAGAACCTGCCTCCACCGCCATCTGAGGCAGATAATTCCACAGACTCACCACTCTCTGTGAGAAAAAGTGTTTCCTCGTCTCCGTTCTAAATGGCTTACTCCTTATTCTTAAACTGTCGCCCCCGGTTCTGGACTCCCCCAACATTGGGAACATGTTTCCTGCCTCTCTCGTGTCCAAACCTTTAATAATCTTATATGTTTCAATGAGATATCCTCTCATCCTTCTAAACTCCAGAGTGTACAAGCCCAGCTGCTCCATTCTCTCAGCATATAACAGTCCCGCCATTCCCGGGAATTAACCTTGTAAACCTAAGCTGCACTCCCTCAATAGCAAGGAGTAGGCCATTCGGCCCTTCGAGCCAACACCGCCATTCAATATGATCATCCTTAATCAATACCCCGTTCCAGCTTTATCCCCGATATCCTTTGATTCCCTTAGCCCTAAGAGCTAAATCTAACTCTCTCTTGAAAACATCCAGTGAATTGGCCTCCACTACCTTCTGTAGCAGAGAATTCCACAGATTCACAATTCTCTGGGTGAAAAAGCTTTTCCTTATCTCAGTCCTAAATGGGCCTACCACTTATTCTTAAACCGTGACCCCTGGTTCTGGACTCCCCCAACATCGGAAACATTTTATCCTGCATCTACCCTGCCCAATCCTCTAAGAATTTGCATATGTTTTGAGATAAGCAGATAAGGATTGATGAGGTGTGAAATGTGGATCCAGATAAATAAATATAAGGGGAAGGTAAAAGGAAAACTGGGTGTGCATCTGCGCCTGGCACAGGGAACAGATTTTACTTTAGTTTAGTTTAGTTTGGTATTTAGAGCTACAGCCCGGAAACAGGCCCGTCAGCGCGCCAAGTTTGTGACGACCAGCGATTACCCCGTACATTAGCACTCTTCTACACACTAGGGACAATTTACAATTTTACCAAAGCAAATTAACCTACTAACCTGTACATCTTTGGAGTATGGGAGGGAAGCGGAGCACCCGGGGAAAACCCACGATGTCATAGAGAGAACGTACAAACTCCATAAACCAGCACCCGTAGCCAGGATCGAACCCGGGTGGCAACTCTACCACTGCGCCACTATGCTGCCCCTCGAGAGGGGCTAATAAGGGAAGAGGGGTAAGTTACCTGAACTTGGAGAATTCAATGTTCATTCCGTTGGGTTATAAGCTACTCAAACAGAATATGAAGTGCCGTTTCCCTCGTTTTCTCCCCGCTACCATAGTCCTAAGATGGGTCCTGACCCAAAATGTCACCTATCCATTTACGCCAGAGATGTTACCTGACCCACTGAGTTCCTCCTGCACATTGTGTCTTTTTTTGTAAACCCGCATCTGTAGTTCCTTGGCTCTAATTGGCTTTGTGATTGCTTAGTTTTTAGTTTAGAGATACAGCGCGGAAACTGGCCCTTTGACCAACTGAGTCTGTGTCAACCAGTGATCCCTGTACACTACAATATTCGACACACTAGGCACAATTTACAATATTTTCCAAGGCAAATTAACCTACGTCTTTTTTTTTTCAACGATAAAACATGACTTTATTGTGGCACTGTGTGACTGTATAAAAACATCCTTTGGAGTGTGGGTGGAAACTGAAGCACCAGAGAAAACCCACACGGTCACGGGGAGAACGTACAAACTCCACACATTCAGTACCCTTAGTCAGGATCGAACCTGGGCCTCTGGCAGTGTGCGGCAGCAACTCTACCAAATTGTTTTCTAGATCTCCAGAGCCTTTTCAGAGGCTGTAGAGATTTATTGGCATGAAGTGAAAAAATGGTCAGAATGGAATACGCCTTTAGTAAAACCATTCCTATTGACAGCGCTCCAACAGAGGGCATTCAGATGTGTCACAATGGGCCGAAGGGCCTGTTTCCATGCTGTGTCTTTCAATCAGAGCATAAAGAGGTAAATTGGCTTCTGTAAATTGCCCCCAAGTGTGTAGGGAGTGCAGGGAGAGAAAATGGGATAACATAGAACTAGTATGATCAATAGTGGGCATGGACTCGGTGGGCTGAGGGGCCTGTGTTCATAGAAACATAAAAACATAGAAAATAGGTGCCGGAGGAGGCCATTTGGCCCTTCGAACCAGCACCGCCATTCATTGTGATGATGACTGATCGTCCCCTATCAATAACCCATGCCTGCCTTCTCCCCATATCCCTTGACTCCACTAGCCCCTAGAGCTCTATCTAACTCTCTTAAATCCATCCAGTGATTTGGCCTCCACTGCCCTCTGTGGCAGGGAATTCCATAAATTCACAACTCTCTGGGTGAAAAAGTTTTTTCTCACCTCAGTCTTAAATGACCTCCCCTTTATTCTAAGACTGTGGCCCCTGGTTCTGGACTCGCCCAACATTGGGAACATTTTTCCTGCATCTAGCTTGTCCAGTCCTTTTATAATTTTATATGTTTCTATAAGATACCCCCTCATCCTTCTAAACTCCAGTGAATACAAGCCTAGTCTTTTCAATCTTTCCTCATATGACAGTCCCGCCATCCCAGGGATCAATCTCGTGAACAAGGATGTCCTTCCTCAACTTATGAGACCAAAACTGTACACAATACTCCAGATGTGGTCTCACCAGAGCCCTATACAACTGCCGAAGAACCTCTTTACTCCTACACTGAAATCCTCTTGTTATGATCATGTTGTATCTGTACATTAACAGCACCCAGCCTTCCCAATGGGTTCACGACATCCATCTACACTCTACAATTTCAGATGTGTCCCGGGGAGTCGTGCGGGCCTGATGCGCCCGCCGAACAACCGAGGCGCCAACGACTGGAGCGACGACCGCCGACCGGAACGCGCCACGCTAGGCCGGACTTGCTTCACCGGCCTCCCAGGGGACTGCAGAGAAGTTGGGCAACGAGGCCTGCCTGACTCGAAGGAGTCTCAGCGGCGACGGTGGTGGAAGCCTCGGCAGCGGCAGCGGCAGCGGGAGACTCGGTGGCAGCTTGAGCCTCCATGGCAACGGGAGCCTCAGCAGCAACAGGAGCCTTGACGGTGATGGGGCCTCAGCAGCAACAGGAGCCTTGGTGGTGATGGGGCCTCAGCGGCAATAGAAGCCTTGGCAGCAGCGGGAGGGAAGGGGGGCAGGGGGCGGGGAAGACAATGGGGTCCCGGCATGGGGGGACCACCATGAAGAACAATGGAGGACCTGGTGTATGGAAAGGTGGGGGGGGAGGCACTTTAGTTTTAGAATCCTCTGCCCAGGGGGTAAGCCTGTGTTCGTTTGTTTGTTTGTTGTTCGTTCTGGTCGTTCCGGTTTGTTCCGGTTGAGGTTCTGTGCACACGACAGCCAGCCAACAGTCGTTTGTCCTTTTCTTTTTGTTTTGCCCTTTTAATGTCAAGTGTTTTTTTTTGTGTAACTTGTGTGTTGTGATCAAAGATCATATATAGAATCTTTGGTTGTGATTGTTGGCAGACCAATGTCCCACCGGGGATGAAGAAAGTTTTATCGCATCGTATCGTTTCGTATCATAAGATGAGTATTTCTAGCATTTTCACGCCTGATTTTCAGCATTCTTTCTACATTCCTTCATAATTTCAGTATTTCCAGATAACTCTTTTGCACTTACATCCAAAGATACAAGCTTACATCTGCTCTCAGCTTCTGCACTTTTTCTCTTCACTATTGGCCATGACCCGTGTGTGCTCGGGGGTGGCACAGAACAGTATTAAATCTCTCTTGCTGTCTGCCTCATGTCACAACGGTGCAGCGGTAGAGTTACAGCGCGAAACCCGGGTTCGATCCTGACTACGGGTGCTTGTCTAGACAGAGTTTGTACGTTCTGGTCGGTGCGGACTCTGTGGGCTGAATGGCCTGTTTCCACCTTGTATCTCTAAACAAAACTAAACTAATCCGATGTGCCCCTTATTGATCTCTCCTACATACCCCCCCCCCCCCCCCCCCCCCCCCACAACACCCCATTTGCTGCTCATCACATTTCCCAGTTCTAATGAAAGATCGCTGTTTCTGCCTCTACAGATGCTGCCTGACCGGTTGAGTATTTCAAACATGTTATGCGAGAGCTATGCCAAGTTTACACCCAAACCTTAAAAAATAACTTTAATTAAATATTTGACATGTCAGATCCAGTCAAACACATGCATCAGCAGTGGAATGAGGATTTTTCAGTATTCATTCACACGAATAATCAAATTCAATTATACCTCAGACAATTAGAGTTGTTTATCTGATCTATCAAGAATTGAGGCTATAGTTAACAAGATTATTCTGTAACGCAAAGAGTTCGTGAAGTCGTAGATGGGAACTGCACGTGCTGGTTTAAATTGACGATAGACACAAAATGCTGGAGTAACTCAGCGGCACAGGCAGCATCTCTGGAGCGAAGGAATGGGTGACATTTCGGGTCGAGACCCTTCTTCTGACTAGTCAGGGAAAATGGAAACGAGAGATAATAGACAGTGATGTAGAGAGATATGGAACAAAATAATGAAAGAAATGCAAAAAAGTAATGATTATGAAAGAAACAGACCATTGTTACATCATTGTCCATATCTCTCGTTTCCCTTTTCCCTGACAAATCTGAAGAAGGGTCTCGGCCCTAACCATCACCCATTCCTTCTCTCCAGAGATGCTGCCTGTCCCACTGAGTTACTCCAGCATTTTGTGTCCATCTTCGAGTTAGTGAGGTTGTTTTTTTTTCAAGAAAAAGCCCAATGATCAAGATGTCCCAAGCCGGAACATACTGCATCCATTATTGATATGTTCTCTTTAAAAAAACAGATGTTTTGGAGCGAGTGAAGAGTGGGGATTACTTACAGCTTCAGTTGACATCTGTAAAACATTCAATGGTCTCTCTAATGGTTCAGAACATTGTCTAATCTGGTGAGTTCCGTTCTCTCCCAACCATTCATAATTCTGTGAAAATATATCACAACTCATCCACCAGTACTGGCTTCCTGTGCGATATTTCCTTTCTATCACGCTTCATGCCCTTAATGATTTTACTGCCACTATATTTCCATGTTCAAGAAGGAACTGCAGATGCTGGAGAATCGAAGGTAGACAAACTTACTGGAGAAACTCAGCGGGTGCGGCAGCATCTATGGAGCGAAGGAAATAGCAACGTTTCGGGCCGAAACCCTTCTTCAGACTGATGCAGGGTGATGCCGTTTCCATGTTGCTCAAACATTTTTTGACCAACGTGCTAATTCTGAGCTTTCCAAACCTATTCACTGAGGTAGATATTGCCTCTTGCACACCTTGTCACACCCTGGCCACTCCCTCTTCTCCCCTCTCCCATCAGGCAAGAGACTCAACAGGTTACCACACGTCTGATCGGGGTAGAAAGCCCATTCACTGTCACTCCTATGTCCTACTTGTAACCCCCATTCCATCCTGTATCTCCACCTCTTGCCATGTCCCACTCAAACATTCTCTGTTCTTCTCTCTCACATCCTTCATGTTGTGCATCTTCACCTCTCCTACCACACTCACTTTCAGGCTAGGTCTTCAGGAATCCCAAAGGCACCTACCGTTCCAGCCTGCCCAGGTGGTCACCCACCTGCCAGTTTCTCCTCTCAGATTCACATTTACATTTCACAATTTCACAATGAAGCAATTGTGGCCTAATGGATAAGACACTGGCCTCCTAAGCCAGGGGTTGTGGGTTCGAGTCCCATCTAGAGTGAAGTAAAGTTTTCATTTTAGGGTGGTGCAGCTGGTAGAACTGCTGCCCCACAGTGCCAGAGACCCGGGTTCAATCCTGACCTCAGGTGCTGTCTGTGTGGAGTTTGGATGTTCGCTCTGTGACCGTGTGGGTTTCCTCCAGTTCCCCCCCCCCCCTCCCCCCCCCCCCCCCCCCCACAACCCAGAGACATGCCGGTTTGCCCCAAAATTGCCCCTAGTTTGTAGGGAGTGGATGGGAAAGAGGGATACCATAGAACTAGTGCGAACGGGAGATCGATGGTTGCCGTGGGCCAAAGGGCCTTTTTTCATGCTGTATCTCTCTAAACTCTGAACAATCTACAAAATTGTATTAACCAGGAAATAAAGACGTTCCGTGACCTAAATGTGTTGTTTATGACAATTAAAAGTTCCACCCTAAAGGAACAGCTTATAATCATAATAACACAGTGTGCACCTCAGGGTCCTGGAACTGCATGTTGTCTTGCTCTCTATGAACTAAACTAGCAAAGATTTCCTTCCACATTATATACAAATGATGTTCCTGCATATTATTGAGAAAAGCCTAACTGCACCCATGTAATAATTATTTGACATTAGATTAAATATATGTATGTACATGTCTGGGTCCATTATGTGATGAATGCTTTTTGTGGAATAAAAACAGCTGGTCATCAGATATGCATTAATATTAATACCACCGATCATTGTTAAGGATTGAAAGTTATAGCGGCAAATATTTGAAGGATAATTGCGAGGCATGTGAAACAACTTTCGGATAATATTTGGAGATCACTTGGCCTTCAGTTCCGCATTACCGCACAGGCAAGGCTCCAAGGTGAAGCCAAGAAAAACTCTGGTTTCCACTTGCATTTAGCAAACTCCCTGAGCACCCGAGCATCAATAAAATACTTTTCTGAAGTGTAGACATTGCCGTAATGCAGGAAATGTGGCATTGCCTTAGTGCAGATCAAGCTCCCCCAAACAGCAATGTAATAATAACCAGATAACGTTACAGTGATGGTCCTGTCCCACTGTACGAGCTAATTCAAGAGCTCTCTCAAGTTAAAATAAAAATCAAACTTGTGGAAGCACATAGAATGTACGTAGCGGGTACGTCGGAGCTTGGGACGTCTCTTAGCAGCTCGTAACGCTAACAGCAGGTACTCGGGAAACGCGGTAAGCTCGGGAAGACTCGTGGAGATTTTTCAACATGTACCGTAAATCTCCGAGTTCGAATCAGGGCAAACTCGGGAGAACTCTTGAATGAACTCATACAGTGGGACAGGGCCATTAGTTAGAGCCAGCTCTAATATTCATACCTCCAGTACCCTCTCCCCTGACTCTCAGTCTGCAGAAGGGTCTCGACCCAAAACGTCACCTATTTCTTTGCTCCAGAGATGCTGCCTGACCCGCTGAGTTACTCCAGCATTTTGTGTCTACCTCCGGTGTAAACCAGCATCTGCAGTTCCTTCCTGCACAGTTACAAATACATATCAGCCATGGTGTTCAGACCATCTCCCCTGCTCTCCTTGAAAATAGTTATTTTGAATCTTTTTCTCATCCAGAAAAAAAAGATAAACCTATGTGCTTGATGTCTCATTCAAACGAGGCACTTGGCCCCTCTTCTCCCCTCTCCGTGTGAAACGCACACCTCCAGATTCAGGAACAGTTTCTTCCCAGCTGTTATCAGGCAACTGAACCATCATACCACAACCAGTGCTGAACTACTATCTACCTCATCGGGGACCCTGGGACTATCTTTAATAGGACTTTACTGGCCTTATCATGTATCTGTACCCTGTGGACGGCTCGATTGTAATCAATGTATTGTCTTTCCGTTGGCTGGTTAGCACGCAACAAAAGCTTTTCATTGTACCTCGGTACACGTGACAATAAACTAAAATAACCTAAACTAAACTCGCACCACTTCATCACAATTGCATTGTAAAAGTCAGACTAAGCTTTGGTGTTGCTAGGCTCCTCACCGCTTCACTCAGGGGTGAGTGGTAGTCACCAAGCCACAGTACCACACGGTGAATGAGAAGTCCATTTGTCTTACCACATGCTAAACAAACCACAGAGAGGTGCGTTAACGGGAAGTGTGGCCATCCCGAGCAGCACATGAGGTCACATTAACTCCTTGTTTAGTTCAGTTTAGATCAGTAACAGGCCCTTCGGCCCACCGAGTCCACGCCAACCAGCGGTCCCCGCACACAACTCTATCCTGCACACACGAGGGACAATTTACAGTTACACTAAGCCAATTAACCTACAAACCTGTACGTCTTTGGAGTGTGGGAGGAAACCGAAGATCTCGGAGAAAACCCACGGGGTCATAGGGAGAACGTACAAACTCTGCGCCCGTGGTCAGGATCGAACCTGGGTCTCCGGCGCTGCAAGGGCTGTAAGGCAGTAACTCTACCGCTGTGCCGCCCGTTGCGTTGGACATTTCATTTCCTTGGATGTTTCACGCAGTTATACATTTTCACGGTTGAACCACACTTCCACGTCACTTTGTGAGTCATAATGTGCGTTTTTGGGCACAAAAGAAAGCCCATTGTCCCATCGCTGAACTTTCCGTGATAATTCCATCTCAGTTGCTGCCTTACAGCTAATGCAGCGCTGGAGACCCGGGTTCGATCCCGATTAAGGGCACTGTCTATACGGAGTTTGTACGTTCTCCCCGTGACCTGCGTGGGTTTCATCCGAGATCTTCGCTTTCCTCCCACACTCCAAAGACGTACAGGTTGTAGATTATTTGGTAAATGTGAAAATTGTCCCTAGTGGGTGTAGGATAGTGTTTAAAGTGCGGGGATTGCTGGTCGGCGCGGACCCGGTGGGTCGAAGGGCCTGTTTCCATGCTGTATCTCGAAACTAAACTAAAAATATCTTTAGGTTTGTGCTTCAGATAAATTAATTGCATGAGCCATGTTTTGAGAACTTTCTGGGGGCGGCACCGTGGCGCAGCGGTAGAGTTGCTGCATAATGCCCCTGTCCCACTTAGGAAACCTGAACAGAAACCTCTGGAGACTTTGCGCCCCACCCAAGGTTTCCGTGCGGTTCCCGGAGGTTGCAGGTGGTTGACGGAGGTTGCAGGTAGTGGAAGCAGGTAGGGAGACTGACAAAAACCTCCGGGAACCGCACGGAAACCTTGGGTGGGGCACAAAGTCTCCAGAGGTTTCCGTTCAGGTTTCCTAAGTGGGACAGGGGCATTACAGCGCCAGAGACACTGGTTCAATCCTGACAACAGGTGCTGTCTGTACGGAGTTTATACGTTTTCCCCGAGACTGCATGCGGTTTCCCCGGGGGCTCCATTTCCTCCTACACTCCAGACATACAGATTTGTAGATTAATTGACTTCCATAGAAAATTGTAAATTGCCCTTAGTGTGTAGGATAGTGCTGGTGTACGGGATCGCTGGTCAGCGCGGACTAGATGGGCCAGAGGGCCAGTATCTATATCTGCTACATCTCTAAATTAACATAAACTGTGCAATTTACAGTGCGATTCTTTCCTTCTGTTCACACTGGTGAAAGGGTGGACAAAAAATGTAGGAAGGAACTGCAGGTGCTGGTTTACACAGTAGATGGACACAAAATGCCAGAGTAAGTTAGAGGGTCAAACAGCATCTCTGAAGCGAAGGAATAGGTTACGTTTTGGCTGGAGAAGGTTCTTGACCCGAAACATCACCAATTCCTTCTCTTCAGAGATGTTGCTTGTCCTGCTGAGTTACTCTGGAATCTTGTGACTACCTTCAGCTCAAGTGAGGCTTGGTTACAGATATTTAATGTCGCTGATTTCTATGACAGAGTAGAAACTGTGTGGTTGAAGGCATCCACAGAAGGCTGTGGAGGCCAAGTCAATGGATATTTTTAAAGCAGAGATAGATAGATTCATGATTAGTCCGGGTGTCAGGGGTTATGGGGAGGAGACAGGAGAATAGGGGTGAGAGGGAAAGATAGATCAGCCATGATTGAATGGCGGAGTAGAATTGATGGGCCGAATGGCCTAATTCTGCTCCTATCACTTATGAACTTAGTAAGTAAGTAAGTAAGTTTTATTTATATAGCACATTTTAAGTCAACTCGCATTGACACCAAAGTGCTTTACATAAATTAAATAATAAGTTTCCATACAAACCATAGAAAAAGTTTTTAAAAATGAATAAAATGGACACAACACATTATAGAGTTCAACACTAGAGTTCAAGCGCCTTCTCTAGGGGGCGCTGACCTGTGCGCGGCTGCCCAGCCAGCAGCTGTCTGCCTTTTCATCTTTTTTTAAATTTTTAGTTAGTTAAAGTGTTTTTGTTTCTGGAGTTCTAGACTTTTTTATGTGGGGGGAGGGGGGGGAAGGGGGAAACTACCTTTCAGGGTCCCTACCTGGTCGGAGAGGCAGCTTTTCTCCGGGCTGCAGTTTCGACCCGTCCTCGCGGCCTACCAGCGGGCCTGGAGCGGCGTTTCCTGTCAGGGACCGCCCAGAACCTCGGCCTCGGCCGCGGCACAGCGCTGGAGCGCTATCGTGGAGCGGGCGATGCCTTGCCTGGGTCGCCGCGCTGGAGCTCCGGTGAGCTGAAGACCGCTGGGAACAACATCGCGGAGCTGCGGGTCTGTGGAGCGGCCAGCTGCGGGCGGCGGCGCCGAACTGTACACCGGGAGCCTGGGATCTCGCGACGAGATCGCCAGCTGTGGAGCTCCACCCGGCGCGGCCTTGTTGGCTTTGGAAGCCGCGGCCTCCAGTACGGAAGCGGCTGTTCCAGGTGTCCCAAGCCGCTGTGAGGATTCTCCCGACGCCGGAGCACCATCACCCGGCGAGAACGGCCAGGAACATCGGGCCTCCGTAGAGGCAACTGTGGAGGCCTCAATAGGCCCGACTATGGGTGAACTGGGGTTGGAGACTGGACTTTGTGCCTTCCCTCATGGTGGGAGCCATTGTGGGGGGATGTTCTTTATGTTTAAATCTCTTATTAATGTTATGTCTGTATTCTTTCTTTATGTGCTGCATTGGCAAGAAGCATTTCACTACACCTGGGTGTATGTGACCAATAAATAACCTTTGAACCTTTGAACCAAACGTCCCCCCACAGCAGAATCAAAACTTTGCACTGTGGGGAAAGGCACCAGAAAGTTAAGTCCTCTTCCTCTGTGAAACACCCGAGGTCGGGGCCCATTTGTGGCCGTGCAGCCAGTCTGATGATTTTCAGGGCCCTCTTGATGTGAAGATGGAACTTCGGCATCGGGTGAAACATTCCTCAGCGGCTTGGAAAAGTCTGGAGCGGCTGCCTCCTCCCCGGAGACCGCGGCACTCGTAGTCCTCAGGACGCGCCGGTTGGAGCTCCGACCCTGGTGAACTCGATTAGTGGGGAAGGCCATGTCCAAGTGTGGCTGACTGGACCGATAAATGGATAGTAATGGGCAGGAACTGCATGAGAACACTTGGGACTGACATGTCCAGTTTGTGGTGTACGTTGGGAGGAGCAGAAGTAGATATGGAGCAAGCAGACAGATCTTCCTTCCCTCTGGACTCAATGAATATTCCACCTCTGGCAAAGTAGATGGGAGGAGGAGGAAGATCAGAAATGCAGGAGCAGCTTGATGTTACACTACATCTAATGAATGTCATTGGTAGCAGGTCAGACTTTTTTCAAAGGCGATACTGGAAGTTTAAATAGAAGTTGCAACATTGGACCCGTATCAGTTGGATTCAGAAAATAAATGGTTAGTTTAGTTTAGTTTAGTTTAGTTTAGTTTAGTTTAGATTAGTTTAGCTTAGTTTAGTTTAGATTAGTTTATTTTAAGATAGGCACAAAATGCTGGAGTAACTCAGCAGGCCAGGCAGCATCTCTGGGGAAAAGGAATTGGTGACGTTTCGGGTCGAGACCTTTCATTAGTTTAGTACAGTTTAGCTTAGTTCATGGTCATGTGTACCGAGGTACAGTGAAAAGCATTTTTGTTGCGTGTTATCCAGTCAGCAGGAAGACTATATCAGATTACAATCAAGCCGCCCACAGTGTATAGATACAGGATAAAGGGAAAATGGCAGAACTTGTAATGAAAGTGAGCAAAAAATGTCTGTTAATTAAAGAACAAAACCCACTGGAGAATCGGAGTCGGGAAATGTTAAAATCAATAGCTCATAAAGGGCACTAAGTGATTTGCAGGAGAAACCTTATGAAAAGTGATTTCAAATTGATGTGGATCAGCTGAAAGAACAAGTGCTGGTGTCAGATGTAAAGCAACAAATAGTTGATAAAATAAATACTATAGGTAGAAGTTAGTCAGCGAGTCAATATTTTGCAGTAGGAATTAAAAAAATAAATCCCAGCAGTGGGCAACACGGTGGCGCAGCGGTAGAGTTGCTGCCTTACAGCACTTGCAGCACCGGAGACCCAGGTTCAATCCCGACTATGGGTGCTGTCTGTACGGAGTTTGTACGTTCTCCCTGTGATCTCCTGGATTTTCTCCAAGATCTTCGGTTCCCTCCCACACTCCAAATACGTAGAGGATTGAAGGTTAATTGGCTTGGTGTAGATGTAAATTGTCCATAGTGTGTGTAGGATAGTGTTGGTGTGTGGAGATCTCTAGTTGGTGTGGACTCAGTGAGCCGACGGGCCTGTTTCCGCGCTGTATCTCTAATCTAAACAAAACAGTTGAGAAACACGGAGAATGAAAGGTCCCACTTGAGAAGAAGGATTCCAGTTACACAAATAACTGGAATTAATCCATATATCACAGGTCAGCCCAAGTGCACAGTGGTGGAGTTGCTGCCTAAAGGGCCTGTCCCACGAGCATGCGACTCCATGCGGCAAGCGTGAACTAACGGGCCAGTCCCACCAGCATGCGCCTGCATGCAGCAAGCGTGATCTAATGTGGTCTCTTGAGCCGTACGGCCTCGCGGGGCCGGTCCCACTTCAATTGCCGGAGCCGTATGTAGTTGTGCGGAGCTGGCCCCGACATCGCGCGGGGCTCCGAAAAACTGACCGTGTTTATAAATTCCGTGCGGCAACGGGCTGCCGACCTGCAGCCGCCTCAACGCCGTGTCACTCACTCGACCTCCGCGCGGCTCCCGCTTCTGGTTTGGTCGCGCTTGCCGCATGCCGTACGGCTCAAGCGACCACGTTAGGTCCCACGCAGGCGCATGCTGGTGGGACCGGCCCTTTAGGTCGCGCTTGCCGCATGCAAATCGCATGCTCGTGGGACAGGCCCTTTACAATGCCAGAGACCGGATTCAATCCTGAACTCGGGTGCTGTCTGTGTGGAGTTTGTACGTTCTCCCTGTGACCAAGTGGGTTTCCTCCGGGTGCTCCGGTTTCCTCTCGCATTGCAAAGGCATGTGGGCGTGTAGATTAATTGGCCCTCTGTAAATTGGCCCTGGTGGTGGGTGAGTGAGAGACTCCGGGTGAAATTGAAGTGATCATGGGGAGAACGAAATGGGATGGGTGAAAATGGGTTGGCATGGATTCAGTGGGCTGAAGAGCCATGTCTATGCCTATGACTCAACGGCACACCTTGAAATGAGATACTATCATCTACAGGTACAGGTGAGGTTCCAGTGTAAGCTGGTAATGACTGGGAAAACCACTGGATAGTATGATCCACTGGTCACAGTGGCGCAGCGGTAGAGTTGCTGCCTTACAGCGAATGAAGCGCCAGAGACCCAGGTTCGATCCCGACTACGGGTGCTGTCTGTATGGAGCTTGTACGTTCTCCCCGTGATCTGCGTATGTTTTCTCCGAGATCTTCGTTTCCTCCCACACTCCAAAGACGTACAGGTTTGTAGGTTAATTGGCTTGGTAAATGTAAAAATTGTCCCTAGTGGGAGCAGGATAGTGTTAAAAATTGCAACTTTGCACATGGCCCTCCCAACGTATTATACGTCAAGATACAGATGCAGAATGAATCTGTAATGCTGGAAATGTTAGCTATTATTCAGTTTGGTTGACAACACGGGATGTATTTCTATTGTGTTTTATTCATGACGTTTTAACCTGAGGCCAAGCTTCGGGACCCTGCGGGAAATATGTGTTGCAATACTTTTGTGAACACCCTTGATTGAGAAGCAGGCAATTAAAACAAGTTATAGAAAGACACAAAGGCGCTGGAGTAATTCAACGGGTCAGGCAGCATCTGTAAAGAACATGGATAGGTGACGTTTCGGATCGAGACTCTATCCATCGGTTTGGGACCCTCTCCATTCCTATCCGCCTTCTCCGGAGATGCTGAGTTACTCCAGCACTTTGTGTCTTTTTTTTGTAAACCAACATCTGCGGTTCCTTGTGTCTAATACAAAAAGGCATCATGCATGGAGCAGCGTGGAGCAGTTTTAACAGCTGGGCCTTGAGGATTTTATTGATGCGATTGTCTGGAAACAGGGCATCATTGGCCAGATAGGCATTTGTTATCCCTCATTAATTGCCCTTAAGAAGGTGGTGATGAGTGGTCACCTTCATCTGCTAAATGGTGCCCTCATCGTACAGCTGAGGAGTGAAATCCAGGGTTGAAACCTGACTATTGTGGAGAACGTGGATATGGGGCCAAACGTGGGCAGCTGGGGCTGGTGTATGTGGAGCATCTTGGTCGGCGCTGGCAAGTTGGGCCGTCGGGCCAGTTTCTATGTTGTATGACCCAATGATTCAGCATAAGGGCGGCACAGTGACGTAGCGGTAGAGTTGCTGCTTTACAGCACAAAAGACCCAGGTTCGATCCTGACTACGGGAGCTGTCTGTACGGAGTTTGTGCGTTCTCCTTGTGACCTGCGTGGGTTTTCTCCGGGTGCTCCGGTTTCCTCCCGCACTCCAAAGACGTACAGGTTTGTAAGTTCATTTGCTTCGGTATAATTGTAAATTGCCCCTTCACTTGTGTAAGATAGTATTAGTCTGCAAGGATCGCTGGTGGGGCTGAAGGGCCTGTTTCCACACTGTATCTCTAAACGAAACTAAAAAGTACATTTCCAAACCAGGATAGTGTGTGACTGTGTTGGGGTGCCTGCCACCTTTGTCCTTCATGCTGCCTGAGGTTAGGGTTTGGGATGTAGTGTTCATGGTCAACTAAGTAAGGAACTGCAACGCATGTTGCAGGTGGTACCTTCTGCAGCCAATACGCACCATTAGTGGAGGGAAAAGGTTTGTGTGGGGGTAGATGGGCCACTAATCACGCTGCTTGCTACGTTCTCGATGATGTCGACTTCTTGAACAAAAACATATTAATAATAATAAAAAGATTTGTTCTACAAAATTTGGATTCATTCAAAAGTCCGCACTTAATGGCTAAGAAGGCTGCTTAGTTCCTGCTCTAAACCTATACTGTTCATGTACCTGTCTAACCTGTAAACGTTGTGATAATCCCTGCCTCAACTACCTCCTCCGGCAGCTCGTTCCATTCACCCACCACCCTTTGTGCAAAAATGTTACCCCTCAGTTTCCTATTAAACCTTCCCCCCTTCACCTTAAACCTATGTGGTCTGGTTCTCGATTCCCCTACTCTGGGCAAGAAACTCTGTGCATCTACTCAATCTATTCCTCTCATGATTTTATACACCTCTATAAGATCACTCCTCACCCTCCTGCGAATGTGGTTTGCTCAACCTCTCCCTGTAGCTCAGGTCATGAGTCCTGACGACATCCTTGTAAATCTTCTCTGCAGCTTGACAACTTGATTGGTGATAAGCCTTGGAATATCTGACCACATTCTGTTATATGATGTCCATTTGAAAGGAGATGAGGTTAGGACGTTTCAGCCATGGTGTTCTGAATACCTCCCCTGCTCCTCTTCAAAATAGGAATTTTGAAACTTTTTCTCGCCCAGAGAAAGATAAATCTATGTGCTGGATGTCTCATTCAAACGATAGCACGTGGCCACTCCATCCGACCCCCTGAGTTACTCCAGCTTTTTGTGTCTATAAAAACATAGAAAAATAGGTGTAGGAGTAGGCCATTTGGCCCTTCGAGCCAGCAGCGCCATTCAATATGATCACAGCTGATCATCTAAAATCAGTACCCCGTTCCTGCTTTTTCCCCATATCCCTTGATTCATTTAGCCCTAAGAGCTAAATGTAACTCTCTCTTGAAAACAGCCAGTGAATTGGCCTCCCCTGCCTTGTGTAGCAGAGAATTCCGCATCTGCAGCTCCTTCCTACACAGTATCAACATTGAATTATCCAGTTTTATTCCGGAATTATCCCGGAAAGCACTGTAGAGGGTGGTGAAAGTTGCCCAACGCATCACCGGTTCCTCACTCCCCACCATTGAGTCTGTCCAAAGCAAGCGATGTCTGCGAAGGGCGCGCAGCATCGTCAAGGACTGCTCTCACCCCAGCCGCAGACTGTTTACCCTCCTACCATCTGGGAGGCGCTACATGTCTCTCCGTTGCCGGACCAGCAGGTCCAGGAACAGCTTCTTTCCTGCGGCTGTTACATTACTTAACTCTGTACCTCGGTGATTGCCAATCACACCCCACCCCCCCCACCCTCCGGACACTCCTACCCCCAGAATAAAATTGCACGACGACCACTGTATGTACATATATATATTTATTGCTCATTATTCTATGTTCGCTCTTCTAGGGAGATGCTAACTGCATTTCATTGTCTCTGTACTGTACACTGCACAATGACAATAAAGTTTGAATCTGAATCTGAATCTGAATCTGAATCTGAATCTTTAAGCTTCTCTGACCCACTGAGTTACTCCAGCGCTCCATGTTTTAAGCAAAGCAGATTCGATTTTCACACACCAGCCCCAAGCAGAAAGTGTTTAAGAAGGAACTGCAGATGCTGGAAAATCGAAGGTAGACAAAAATGCTGGAGAAACTCAGCGGGTGAGGCAGCATCTATGGAGCGAAGGAAATAGGCGACGCAGCGTCTCTGTCTAGCCCCAAGCAGAGGACTTCCAACCAACATCCTTTTCCTTTATCTGACAAAAATGTTTCCTTTTCACCAGACAGGAAGATCACTAGCAACGCCGACATTTACTGCCCATGCCTAAGTACTCCACGAGTTGATACAATTAACGTTAATAGTAAGATTAAACGAGAACTTACCAGTTTGAAGTTTGACCTGTATTTTATGAGGAGTTACGATGAGGGATTACGTGAAGAAGCCCGCCAGGACGCATGCGTGTCATTCTTCAAAGCAGCGGTGTGAAATCACAGATAACTGTAATGACTAAACATAGTAAGATTAGAGAAGAGATACCAGTTAAGTATATGATCAAGGGTGGGAGCGGAGGGCACGTAATCCCTCATCGTAACTCCTCATAAAATACAGATCAAACTTCAAACTGGTAAGTTCTCGTTTAATCTTACTATTTTACTTCGGAGTCACATGAGTGACTACGTGAAGATTTTATAGCTCTGTGATTTCATGCCGTGGAAACAAGTCCATGCATCACGTCTGCCTTGATGACTGTAGGTGGAATTGTGTTAACATAATTTGGACATGAATTCGACATTGAAATCATAAAATTTATTAACACAAATTTATAACCCTTTTTTATGGGTTTAAATTAATTTACAGAACTTAAATTTGTTTCTGCAAACGTTCCAGGTTTCATTACTGGTTTATTGTAAAATAATTGGAATGTTTTTTCCCCCAGACCATCCTGCTGCCTTGAGGATTTGGTCCATTGGTACATCCAACTGTATCGCTGCCGATGTAGCTGCAGCCCTGGTGGAATGAGATTTAAACATATTAGTATCCACCCCAGCCTGTGTTAGCACCTGCTTCAGCCATCTTGAGATGGTCTGGACCATCACTCTTTTGTGTGGTTGCTAGTGGCTGACCAAAAAGTGCCTTCTCATTGCCTCTTAGGATTTTCGTTTTTCTCCATGTATAACGACAGATGTCTTACTATACACAGACGGTCATCTGTTTGGGTATGACCTAAATTGTATATTGAGGCCTGCTGATCCCTGTCTGTTCTGCTTACTAACTCATAGATATGAAACGTAATATTTTCTGTTGAGGAAGTCATGTTGTCCAGTCTTAGTTTATGCAGTGACTGTACCCTCTGTGCCGTGACCAATGCCATTAGCATGACTGTTTTTAATGTCAGTCTGTGTAGGGACAGAGCTGTTGCTGGAGACCAATTCCTGAGCATCTTCAGGATAATACTTACATCCCATATTTGGGAGTACCTGGTTCTTGGGGGATTAGTATTAAAAATTCCCCTCATAAGTTTTGTTACCAGTGGGTGAGTCCCAACAGAGTAACGCTCTGTCCCCTGCCATAGGTAAGTCGATAGGGCACTTCTGGCGCAGTTGATGGCACTGTAACTGAGCCCCTCATCATAGTGGAGGCCTGCCAGATATTCCAGAACAGACGGGATGTTCATGTCTCTGTAGGTGATGTTGTTTTTATGGCAGTGCATCGCCCACTTCCTGATATAGACCAGATACTGTTTTTTGGTTGACTGTCTTTGGGCCGCCGAGATCATGTTCACTGTTCGGTCCGTCAGTCCCAGTTGTAGTAGAGGTGTTTTTAAAAACTCTACAAATTAATAAGTTCAAATGTTTATGGCATGGGTGGCTATCCCTTGTTACGGGATGTAGCAATAAATCTGGTCTATGTGGGATGGTGATACATGGTTCTAATACCATGTTTAATACCACTGGGAACCATGGTTGAGTAGGCCAATCGGGTACTACCAATACCAGACGCAGAGTCTTGTTGTATTTTCCTTAATACCCGACTGATGAGGCAGGAAGGAGGGAATGCGTAAATAAACAATTTCCCCCCCAATGCAGCGAAAATGCATCTGTCGCCGCTGCCCCAGGGTCTGGTTCCCAAGAAACATAATTTGATAACTGGTGGTTAAGTCTGGATGCGAATAGATCGATATCTGGTGTTCCATATTTTGCTGTAATATCAGCAAATACTTTTTTATTCAACATCCATTCGGTGTTTTCATTAAATTTGCGTGACCTGGTGTCTGCCACTAAATTTAGTCTTCCTGGTAGGTAAGTTGCTGATATCCAAATATCTCTCTGGATACACCATTGCCAAATTGTATTAGCCAGATTGTCACATGATGTAGATTTGTTTCCACCCATGTGGTTAATGTATGCTACCACGGTGGTATTGTCTATCTGTAGTCTAACATGCTGGTGATATGATCCAGTACAATATGACTTTAGGCCATGGAATGCACCCAACATTTCCAGGTAGTTTATGCCCAGTGTGAGTAATAATGATGCCTCCTGAGCAGTCCATCTACCTCCACAGCTGGTGATGGTATTGGTGGCTCCCCACCCAAGTGCACTGGCATCAGTTTGTAGTACCATGGAAGGGTTACTGACAATGATTGGATTGGAACAAAGCCAGATGTTATCTATCCACCATTTTAGTTCCATTTTAGCATGATTGGTAGTTTCATAGGTCTGTCAAAGTGACCTGCATTAATTTAGAGTGCTTGTATGTTTGCTCTCTGTAAGTTTTGGTAATGTAGAGGTCTAAATTGTGTGGCTGGAAAGGCAGCCACCATTTGCCAATTACTTTTGCTACCAATCTGATGGATGGTTTGCTGATGTCAATGAGGTTATGCAAGCCTCTATTAAATCTCTAGCCTTTCCCTTAGGCAGAGTCACCGACATGTGAACTGAGTCAATGGTGAAACCCCCAAATAGTCCATAGTAGTGGAAGGCGTTAGTTTAGATTTAACTGGATGGATAATAAATCCCAGTTTTTCAAATAACTGTTTTGTGGCTGTTACAGTTTGTTTGGCCAATTCCAAAGTTTTGCCCACAATGAGTATGTCATCTAAATATGCCATGACCATGTGTTTACGTTTCCGTAGAAACGCTAGGGCTGGTTTCAAAATTTTTGTGAACAGCCTGGGGCTGATGACCCATTTGGCAGTGCTTTATACTGCCAGAGTTGCCCATCCAGTTGAATTTTAAGTAACATCTGTGGTCACCTCGTATAGGCACTGAATAGTAAGCATCTTTTAAATCGATGCTGGCCATGAAGTAACCTTTGGAAATTAATTGTTTAGCAGTAACAAAGGTATCAATTTTGTCAGATCTATGGTGATGCGACAACCACCATCTTTTTTGTTTTTGATAAATATATTGGACACGAATTCGAATGGTTCGTGTTGAGTTTTCTCAATTACACCTTTTATGTAAAGCCTCTCCAGTTCAGCTTGCGCTTTTGATTTTTCTTTATCAGAAGGCACGAACATTCGGTTCGGTATATGTTGAACTGGGGGGCTGTACTTGTGTATAAACTCTATTGTATATCCCTGGATACTGCTTAAGATGTAAGTATCGGTTGTTAACATGCTCCATGCATTCAGAAAAGAGTGTAGTCTCCCCCCCAACCTCCATGCTCCCTGTATTTTGTAGGGAACCAGACCCACCTACCTCCATAGTTACCTGTGGCAGGTTTACTTCTTTTTGTAGGTTCTTCGCTGCTGTTGTTGCGCTGGTGTCTGGATTTTCGGTTTGGTTGGCGTTGGAGGTCCCCGCATCTTCCAAGAAGGTCGGCCTGGGCTATGGCCTAAAAAGACTCATGTTTTGACATACTCATGTCCTTCGAGCTTTCACCAGTTCTGCTGGTGGGTGCATAGGGGTGCTGTCTTTGGCTGTAGTGTTTGTTGGAGTCCATTTTATTAGTCCAGTAGGTTCTCTTGTTCCTGCACCCCTTGCACACTTGTCTTTCCTTCTGCAGACCCCTCTTCCAGGTCAGCCCAGAACTGACCCGCAGTGCTCCCCTCTGATGAGGTTGAAGCACTGTGCAGCCCTTCAAGAGGTACTGCTGTGGGTTTATCATAGGGCCCACAGTGACCCGACTCCATCTCCCGGAGTCTGTCACATTGGAGCAAATGCTCCACACACCGCTCCATCCGGCTCCAGCGCTCTCGGTCGCTGGCCGCCCGCGGTTGTTCAAAGTCGGACTCCTCTGAGTCCACGACCTTGTTTGTTTTTGTGTCTAGCCTTTCCGCCCGGCTGCGTGGATCTGGCCGGTGCGGAGGTGACATCGGGCACAGCTGATCCCACTATCGGTGATCCGAGTGCCGCCGGCTGCTGCTGGCTGCCCGCTGCTCCGCGGTCCTCCCTCACCAGCTTTGTCCTTACTGCCGTAGAGTGGATCTGGCTGGTGCGGAGGCGACATCGGGCACAGCTGATCCCATCTAGCCCACCAGCTTTGTCGCAGCCCGTTGGTTTCTCCACCTGTAATTAGCATGGTAAAAACACAAAAAGACCGCAGCTCTTACCTGCAGGTCCAAGTTAAAATTGTCGCTACGGGGGAACGTCGTTCCACCCCGTCTCCTGCTGTTTTCGACTTGTCCAAAAAGTCGACGGCCCCATTTGAATAGACTCCCGCCCGGCCGTGGTGTTCTGGCCGGCGCGGGACCAAAAGTCGGCACAGCTGATCCCTTACGGGGCTTGTGCCTTCAGCTGCTGCTGGCTCCCGCAACGTCGCGGTCCTCCCCAGCCAGCTTCAGTCGCAGCACTTGTGGACACTATTTTGTCCAGCTTCCCCCCCTGTGTAAAAACAGCGCGGGGACAAAAACTACCGCAGAGTAAATCACTTACCTGCAGGTCGCGGTTTCAAACTTACCGCTGCGGGGGACACTCCACCCCGCCTGTCGTTTCGCTAGCGTGACTCCGAAGTAAAATGGTGAGCCTGGAGTCACATATAGCCCTAGTAAACCCAGCAGGTTTTTGTCCCTGAAGCAAGGGTGTGAGCAAACATGGCGATTTATTAGCAGCCCACAAGATGTACCGTTACCACCACGACAGCAACAGGTTTTCCTTGCTTCAATTCCAGATTGATTGAACAATGGCACAGCTGCTGCCTCACCATGCCAGAGACCTGGGTTCCATTCAACGATTCAATTCAATTATACTTTATTGTCACATGTACCTAAGTGCAGTGAAATGCTTTGCTTTGCATAAAAACCCGGTAAAATCATAAAGCAGACATCACCTGGGCAGGACACAAGTGTCGCCACATTTTGGCTCTAACAAAGTTACAAAAGTTTCCCGAACAGTCTTACCTGCTGCCTGCTGGCACACATGGCAGCAGCTCTCCCCCACCCCCCTCGCTCCACCCCCCCCCCCCCTCCTCTCCCACCGGGTCCCCCTTTGAACTCAGTACCCCCCCCTCCCTCTGCAGGGTCCCTCCTTCATCATCAGTCTATCAAACTTTCTCACAGCCCGCCTTGCTCTCTGACACCGCTCCAATGACCCTCCTCGCTCTCTGTCGGCCCCGCTCGTTCTCCGACTGCCCTCTTCACTCTCCGACAGCCCCACCCCCCCACTCTCCAATGGTCCCCTCTCTCTCCGACGGTCCCCACGCTCTCCAACAGAGAGTCTGTGTGGAGTTGTTACCGGCTCTTTGTGGACCGCGTGGGTTTCCTCCGGGTGCTCTGGTTTCCTCCCTGTAAAAAGAATGCCCCCAATGTGTAGGGAGTGGATGAGAAAGTGGGTTAACCTAGAACTAGTGGTGACCAGGGCCTGTTTCTATGCTGTATCTCTAAACTATCTAAACTACGTTTACAGTAAATTCCCCTGTTTCCATGGTGGTATTTAAACTCTGGGCCTTGGATTCAGTACTGACACACTACAATGCTGAGAAGTAACTACAGTATATGCTACACTCTGTATCTACTCTTGTGCTCTACCTATTGAACTTGAGTTTGACTTGATTATATGCATGTATTATTATCCGATCAGATTAAATAGCGTACAAAACAAAGCTTACACCTCAAAACAAGACAAATTGCACCTCGGTATACGTGACAATAATAACTCTAAACCTAATCCTAACCCTAAATCCAGCTGCTACTCCTGTGTCTGAACCACAATCGTACAATGTCTTTCACTCAAAGGGTTTGAGTCACAGCATTGAGCAATCTGCTGCAGGCACTGAGAATGACATTGAAACATCACCTATTCATTCTCTCCAGAGATGCTGTCTGACCCGCTGAGTTACTCCAGCTTTTTGTGTCTGTCTTCAGTGTTGATACTGTTGGATTGTAAGGTGCCAAGAGGATATGAGGTGCTGATTCTACAGTTTATATGTGGCCTCCCTCTGGCAATGGACAGTAAGGTTAGTATAGGATTGGGAAGGGGAGTTAAAATGGTTCGCGTCGAGGATATCCAGCAGGCCTTGACGGACCGAGAGCAAGTGTTCGGTGAAACCATCACCGGTTCAATCTACGCTCGGTCTCACCGACGCCACATCGGGAACACCACAGGCAGTAGATGAGGTTGGAAGGTGCACGTGAACTTCTGCCTCACCTATTCTCAGTGTATCTGTACACTGCCAATGGCCTGATGGTAATCATGTATTGTCATCCCGCTGGCTGGTTAGCACGCAACAAAAGCTTTTCACTGTACCTCGCTACACGTGACAATAAACTAAACTGAACTAAACTGCTGGGGTCCATTTGTCAAGAGTCAAATCAAATCAAGAAGGGTTCGACCCAAAACGCACCTATTCCTACTCTCCAGAGATGCTGCCTGACCCACTGAGTTACTCCAGCATTATACTGGACCTACTGAGTTACTCCAGCATTTTGTGTATTGTCATATCCCAAACAAAACAATGAAATTCTTGCAGCAGCACAACATACTATGGAAACATAGTATTCTGTAAACAATATAATCAATAAAAGAGAAATAAAACTCACTCTATATATATATATACTGAACATACAGACAAACATACAGATAAAACACACAAATAATAGTGAAAAAATACAAATCCTAGGCCCCCGTCAATGTAGTTCAGTGCTTATTTGGAGGTAGTTGTGATGGCTGTAGACAAGAAGCTGCTCCTGAACTTGGACATTACAGTTTTCAGGCTCCTATATCATCTTCCCGATGGCAGGGGTGAAATGAGAGCGTGGCCAGGGTCTCTCGTGATGCTGGCTGCGTTTTTGAGGCATCGACTCTTGTAGATCCCTTTGCTTTGCTGCCTTTTGGAAATGTTTATAATAAGACAATGCCTGCTCCCTCGCTCCCACTCCATCCTTTCACAGAGCATGGGAATTGGCACTGGTTTCCTGATGCTTTGGCTAACACCAAGGCAGGATTATCTGGTCATTATCACTGTTCTCTGGTGGGAAGCTACTAACTGTGAATTGGCTGCCATAACTCTCCATGTTGGATCAGTGTCTAGACTTCACAAGTGTTTCAGCGGCTGTATAGTGTTTGTGAGATCACACTGGGGTTGTTAACTATATCTTGCGACTAAATATCTTAGATTAACCAAAATGCCTAACCTTTATTCAATAGGACACAAAGCAACTCACCAGATCAGGCAGCATCACTGGAGTCCCAACCTGAAACGTAACCAGCCGTTTTTCTCTAGAGATGCTGCCTGCCCCGTTCAGTTATCTCACTTGACTTGACTTGACTTACCTGCCCCGTTCAGTTATCCCAGAACTTTGTGTCCACATTCAGTTTATACCAGCATATGCAGTTCATTTTTACACATCTAAACACAGATATGCGACGTTTTGGGTCTGGACCCTTCTCAAGGTAAGCCTAACTTTTATTAGTGAACTTAGCATTTGTGTGAGTTCAGAAAATTCCTTTTCTTGTGATGGATTAGTGTCCATGTTGAGCAATTGGACTAGAAACAGGAAAAGAATGGGAACAGGGAACTGAAGATGCTATTTTACGAAAGAAGAAACAAAGTGCTGGAGTAACTCAGTGGGCCAGGCAGCATCTCTAGAGAACATGGATAGGGGACGTTTCGGGTCGGGATCCTTTTTGCTTCACTCCTGCGTAATCGGTCAGAAGGTCAGGTTTGGTTTCATGCATATTTCAGCATCTAATGACACTAGCTGCCACTTCCACTGTGCTGGGGGCTGCAGTTGCCGCTGGATTAGTAGATGTTCTGAACCATTGGAAGTTATTCAAACTTGAACACCTTTTAAATTCACTGTATTGTAATAAAGTACCCAGTGAACCTGGATGCTCTTGGGCGATACAGTGGTGCTGCCTCACAGCGCCCAGAGACCAGGTTCAATCCTTACCTCGGGAGCTGTCAGTGTTGAGTTTGCACGTTTTCCCTGTGACTATACGGCTTTACTCCGGGTGCTCCGGTTTCCTCCCACATCACCACATGGGACATGTAGTTCGATTTGGGTAAGTTGGGCCGAAGGGCCTGTTCCATACTGTGACTCTAAGACTATCCCAAATACGTGTAGGTTTGTAGATCGAATGGCCTCGGTAAATTGCCCTCAATGTGTAGGGAGCAGATGTGAAAGTGGGATAGCATAGACCTGGTGTGAAGGGGTGATCGATAGTCGCCGTGGACTCGGTGGGCCGAAGGACCTGTTTCCATGCTATATCTCTAAAGTCTTTAATGCTGTATCTTGTATATCCATCAATCTTGCAATCAAAAACATCCCAGACCTGTTGAAAGCAACATCTGGTCAGTTGAAAGACAGCGGAGTCAAGGGATATGGGGAGAAGGCAAGAACAGGTTACTGATTGTGGATGTTCAGCCATAGTCACATTGAATGGCGTTGCTGGCTCGAAGGGCCGAATGGCCTACTCCTGCACCTTTTGTTTATTGTCTTACGACGGAACCGAAATCCTGGTGAGTCAAATGGGCGCTACAGGACTGGGGCTCGGACAAGTCAGAATGGAGCACAGAAACCAGACCTTAGTGAGGCAGACGGGAATGCGGGAATCAGGGTCCTTGGGAGTGGAGAGGGGGTGTGCAAACCGGAGCTGCAGGGAGCGGAAGCGAGAGCAACAAGTATCACCTTGTGAGCTACATGCTGTACCCACTGAGATTTCTGAATGGTCAGAGAGTGGAATATGGGGGTTTTAGTGGTCTGTGTAACCGTTGAACTCAAAGGGGTGTCAGGTAATTTAGAATTTAGAAGATTGAGGGGGGATCTTATAGAAACTTACAAAATTCTTAAGGGGTTGGACAGGCTCGATGCAGGAAGATTATTCCCGATGTTGGGGAAGTCCAGAACAAGGGGTCACAGTTTAAGGATAAGAGGGAAGTCTTTTGGGACCATGATGAGAAAATCATTTTTTACACAGAGAGTGGTGAATCTGTGGAATTCTCTGTCACAGAAGGAAGTTGCGGCCAGTTCATTGGCTATATTTAAGAGGGTGTTAGATGTGGCCCTTGTGGCTAAAGGGATCAGGGGGTATGGAGAAAAGGCAGATACAGGATACTGAGTTGGATGATAGGCCATGATCATATTGAATGGCGGTGCAGGCTCGAAGGGCCGAATGGCCTACTCCTGCACCTATTTTCTATGTTTTCTATGTAGCTCAGACAGTCTCAACAGTCCACCACTGATCCAAATAAGTTTAGGCTTATTATTGTCACGTGTACCGAGGTACAGTGAAAAGCTTTGCCTTACATGCTATTCAAACAGATCAGATAATGCTATACATAAATACAATCAAGTCAAACTCAAGTACAATAGGCAGAGCAAAGTCCAAGGTACAGAGTGCAGAATATAGAAACTTAGAAAATAGATGCAGGAGGAGGCCATTCGGCCCTTCGAGCCTGCACCGCCATTCATTACGATCACGGCTGATCGTCCCAAATCAATAAAGCGTGCCTGCCTTCTCCTCATATCCCTTGATTCCACTAGCCCCGAGAGCTCTATCTAACACTCTCTTAAATCCATCTAGTGACTTGTTCTCCACTGCCCTCTGTGGCAGGGAATTCCACAAATTCACAACTCTCTGGGTGAAAAAGTTTTTTCTCACCTCAGTCTTAAATGGCTGAGGTGAGAAACCCTGGTTCTGGACTCGTCCAACATTGGGAACATTTTTCCTGCATCTAGCTTGTCCAGTCCTTTTATACAGTACTCAGCTTTGTACCGCACCAGATGCGTAGACACGGTCCAATGTCCGCAATGGCGCCAGCACTGGGGCGCAGCGGTAGAATTGCTGCCTTACAGCTCCAGACACACGGGTTCGATCCAGACTACGGGTGCTGTCTGTACGGAGTTTGTACGTTCGCTCTGTGACTGCGTGGGTTTTCTCCGGGTGCTCCGGTTTCCTCCCACATCCTAAAGACGTGCAGGTTTGTAGGTTAATTGGCTTCAGTAAATTGTCCCTAGTGTGTAGGATAGAAGTGGTGTACAGGTGATCGCTGGTTGGCATGGCTTCGGTGGGCCGAAGAGCCTGTTTCTGGGCTGTGTCTCTAAACAAAACTAAACGAAGGTGAATCGGACACTATGTGGAAGGAAGCCAGGCCACTCAACTAGTCAAACAGTAACAGAGACTCGCGGGAAGGGGGAAAGGATCCGGTGGCCAGGAGAGTTAGAGAGAGGCTAAGATAAAAAGTCGAGGAGCGGGGAGAGATATGGAGACGGACTGATAATGTGGTTTAAATAAAAGCGATAGAAAGAGACTGGACAGGGCAATCATGTAGAAACTGGCAAGGTGCAAGTTGTGAACTGAAATATGTAAAATAGTCAAGAATATCAATTTGACCAAGGCTGGGTCACCTTTTGTGAGAAATGTTAACAAAACAATTTTAATATATGTTGATTGTACCCATTGCTTTAGTTCTTTAACATGTAAATACTTGCTGAATAAATACTGCTGATTCACCCAAAATGTATATAAAAATATCTTTCAAGATTTAGAACAGGGAGTGGTGAAGATTTACTCCATTCATCTTATGAGCTGTAAGACTTCAAATTAATTATTTCACTTTGTTGTTATATTAAGTGCAGATGTGCAATGCCCAGCATCGGTCAAAATTCTACATTCCGAAAATCCTGGCAAGATGCCTGATTCTGGTTAAAGTTAGCAATTTATTTCAGTTTAGTTTTGGTTTAGTTTGGAGATACAGCATGGAAACAGTCCCCTTGGCCCACCGAGTATGCGCCGACCAGCGATCCCTGTACACTAGCACTATCCTACACACTGGGAACAGTTTACAATCTTAACCAGGGACAATTAACCTACAAATCTGGAGCACCCGGAGAATACCCACGTGGTAATGGGGAGAACGTACAAACTCCGTACAGACTGCACCCGTAGTCAGGATTGAACCCGGGTCTCTGGCGCTGTAAGACAGCAGCTCTACCGCTGCACCACCGTGCAGGCCCATGACTGGAATTGTAGGAATACTCAACTTTAAAGGACTCTTTTGGAATTGAAGAGGAGCAGTTATGACTAAGTCTAGTCTTGTGGTGAAACAGGAAGACGATGAGCATAATTTATCCAGAGATCCCATCCAAATGAAACTCCATTTTAAGACACAAAGTACTGGAGTAACTCAGTGGGTCAGGCTGCATCTCTGGAGAGTGGTTTGAAGAAAGGTCCCGACCCGAAACATCACCTATTCATGTCCTCCAGAGATGCTGCCTGATCTGTTGATGTACTGCAGTACTTGGTGTCTTTGTTGGTAAACCAGCATCTGCAGTTCCTTGTATCCATAGTGACTTGCCTTGGCTAATCCCACAACTCCTCCCAATGTCTCACAATGCAGGGAAAGGACTTTGAGTGTTTGAGCACACCCCTGCCTTCAGGTTCCCCTCCAAGTGACACAGGGTCCTGATTTGGACACACTTCGCCATTCCTTCATCTTCGCTGGGTCTAGTCCCCACCAGAGTCCAACTAGTTCAAGGCAGTGGTCATGCTTCACCTTCTCAAGGGCCATTAGAGGTGGACAATAAAATCTGGTCTTGGTCCCCACCTCCTGCCAAATGAATATAAGTTCAATCATGAATACATGGTCCGAGACCCTACATCAGAGGTGTAGCTTAGTTTAGTTTTAGAGATACAGCGTGGAAACAGGCCCACCGACTCCTGGCCAACCAATGATCACCCGTACCCTAGTTCTATCCTACACACTGGGGACAACTTACAGAAGCCAATTAGCCTACAAACCTGAATTAGGCAAAAATGCAATTGCCTGTAAAGGTAATACACACAGATTATATAATCATTGATTTAAAATTCAATTAATTAATAACCACTGTACTAATGTTAAAAAATTGTAGTCCTTAGTGCTACCAATGGCAGTCCATAACGGTTCAGAGATGTCTGAAGAAGGGTCCTGAACCAAAACTTTGCCAATCCATGTTCTCCAGAAATCCATGATCTCCAGAGATCCATGTTCTTCAGAGCCATGTTCTCCAGAGATCCGTGTCCGCCTGACCCACTATCACTCCAGCACTTTGTGTCTTTTTTGTAACCTAGCACCTGCAGTTCCTTGTGTCTACATAGAGGTCCAAGTTTGAGGTTACTGTTTGTAGTGTTGGGAAGAAGCTATTCATGAACCTGGCGGTCATTGTATTCAGATGTTTCCTGTACTTTCTTCATGATGGTCGGAGTGTGGCCAGGGTGGTGTTGAACTTTTTGAGGTGCTGCCTGTTTGAAGCAGCGCCTCTTATAGATCCCTTCAACGATGGAAAGATCAGTACCTGTTATCAGTACCAGGCAGTGTCTACCACTCATAGATAGGCACAAAAAGCTGGAGTAACTCAGCAGGACAGGCAGCATCTCTGGAGAGAAGGAATGGGTGACGTTTTGGGTCTGTAATTTCTTTTGTTCCTGTAACCTTCTTACCCAGATGACTCATTTCTTTCTACACCCACTATTGCCGGGAGGCACGGAGTATATTTAATGCACAGAATGAGAGTGTAAGAGTCAAGCTCATGCCAATTAAAATCATAGCTATTGTGATAAACCTCACTGAGAAATGGAGGACATTTAAAGGGGAAATTTTAAGAGTACAGAATCTTTATGTTCCTGTTTGGTTGAAAGGAAACAGTAAAAATTGGAAAGAGCCCTGGTTTTCAAGGGAAATTGGACATCTTGTTCGGAAAAAGAGGGAGATCTACAATAATTATAGGCAGCATGAAGTAAATGAGGTGCTTGAGGAGTATAAGGAATGTAAAAAGAATCTTAAGAAAGAAATTAGAAAAGCTAAAAGAAGATATGAGGTTGCTTTGGCAAGTAAGGTGAAAGTAAATCCAAAAGGTTTCTACAGCTATATTAATAGCAAAATTGGTCCATTGGAGAGGCAGAGTGGACAGCTATCTGCAGAGCCAAAAGAGATGGGGAAGATATTGAACAATTTATTTTCTTCGGTATTCACCAAGGAGAAGGATATTGAATTATGTGAGGTAAGGGAAACTAGTAGAGTAGCTATGGATACTATGAGTTTCAAAGTAAAAGAAGTACTGACACTTTTGAAAAATATAAAAGTGGATAAGTCTCCAGGTCCTGACAGGATATTCCCTAGGACATTGAGGGAAGTTAGTGTAGAAATAGCCGGGGCTATGACAGAAATATTTCAAATGTCATTAGAAACGGGAATAGTCCCCGAGGATTGGCGTACTGCGCATGTTGTTCCATTGTTTAAAAAGGGTTCTAAGAGTAAACCTAGCAATTATAGACCTGTTAGTTTGACTTCAGTGGTGGGCAAATTAATGGAAAAGATACTTAGAGATAATATATATAAGCATCTGGATAAACAGGGTCTGATTAGGAACAGTCAACATGGATTTGTGCCTGGAAGGTCATGTTTGTTTTTTGTTTTTTTTAGTATGTTTTAAAGTATGTTTTTAATGTTTCTTTGTGTGTTTTGTGTGGGGGGTGATGTGGGGGGTGGTGTGGGGGGGTAAGGGGGAAACCGCTTCGGTCGCCTCCTCCATGGGACTTCGGGACTTCAGCGGCGGGCGCAGCGTGGACTCTCGGCGTGGAGCGGGTGAGCCCTCGCTGGGGCTCGCTGGAGGGGAGCGCTCCGTTTCGCTGGCCTGGGGCAGCCGGCAGCCTGAAGCCGCGGTCTGCACAGCTCCAGCTGGCGCGGCGTCTACAGCCCGGGATCCCTCGTGGGGGACCCGGGGGAAGAAGAAGCCACCACTGCCGGCCCGCGGCCAACTACTACCGCGGGCCCGGCGTGAACTTACCATCACCCCTGGAGGGGAGCTTCGACCGCCGACCCTGCAGTCTGCGGTGCTTCTGTCTGCGGCGCGGTGGGGACTTTAAATCTTCGACCGCCGGCCTGCGGCCTACACCAACTTAAAGCCGCGGTCTCCGGTGGGGAAGAGCCGACTCTGGACTTACCTGGACTCGTACCTTGTCCTTTTACCATCTGGACGCCCGCAGCAACGGCTGCGGAGGGTTGAGGTCCCGACCACGGGGGAAAATGGAGGAGGACTGGCCAAATTGTGTGCCTTCCACCACAGTAATGAATGCTGTGGTGGATGTTTATGTTAAATTTTTATTGTGTTTTTGTGTGTGTTCTTTATAATTGTACCGCTGCTGACATATTCATTTCACTTGCACTTATGTGCAATGTGACAAATAAACCGTATTGTATTGTATTGTATTGTATTGTATTGTATTGTATTGTATTGTATTGTATTGTATTGTATTGTATTGTATTGTATTGTATTGTTTGACTAATCTTCTTGAATTTTTTGAAGAGGTTACTAGGGAAATTGACGAGGGTAAAGCAGTGGATGTTGTCTATATGGACTTTAGTAAGGCCTTTGACAAGGTTCCTCATGGAAGGTTGGTTAAGAAGGTTCAACTGTTGGGTATAAATGCAGGAGTAGCAAGATGGATTCAACAGTGGCTGAATGGGAAACGCCAGAGGGTAATGGTGGATGGCTGTTTGTCGGGTTGGAGGCAGGTGACTAGTGGGGTGCCTCAGGGATCTGTGTTGGGTCCTTTGTTGTTTGTCATGTACATCAATGATCTGGATGAAGGTGTGGTAAATTGGATTAGTAAGTATGCAGATGATACCAAGATAGGGGGTGTTGTGGATAATGAAGAGGATTTCCAAAGTCTACAGAGTGATTTAGGCCATTTGGAAGAATGGGCTGAAAGATGGCAGATGGAGTTTAATGCTGATAAATGTGAGGTGCTACACCTTGGCAGGACAAATCAAAATAGGACGTACATGGTAAATGGTAGGGAATTGAAGAATGCAGTTGAACAGAGGGATCTGGGAATAACCGTGCATAGTTCATTGAAGGTGGAATCTCATATAGACAGGGTGGTAAAGAAAGCTTTTGGTATGTTAGCCTTTATAAATCAGAGCATTGAGTATAGAAGCTGGGATGTAATGTTAAAATTGTACAAGGCATTGGTGAGACCAAATCTGGAGTATGGTGTACAATTTTGGTCGCCCAATTATAGGAAGGATGTCAACAAAATAGAGAGAGTACAGAGGAGATTTACTAGAATGTTGCCTGGGTTTCAACAACTAAGTTACAGAGAAAGGTTGAATAAGTTAGGTCTTTATTCTCTGGAGCGCAGAATGTTAAGGGGGGGACTTGATAGAGGTCTTTAAAATGATGAGAGGGATAGACAGAGTTGATGTGGACAAGCTTTTTCCTTTGAGAATAGGGAAGGTTCAAACAAGAGGACATGACTTCAGAATTAAGGGACAGAAGTTTAGGGGTAACATGAGGGGGAACTTCTTTACTCAGAGAGTGGTAGCGGTGTGGAATGAGCTTCCAGTGGAAGTGGTGGAGGCAGGTTTGTTGGTATCATTTAAAAATAAATTGGATAGGCATATGGATGAGAAGGGAATGGAGGGTTATGGTATGAGTGCAGGCAGGTGGGGCTAAGGGAAAATAATTGTTCGGCACGGACTTGTAGGGCCGAGATGGCCTGTTTCCGTGCTGTAATTGTTATATGGTTACCTGGTTAAAGAATGATTGAGAGGAATAAATGAGCTCTCATCAAGATGCCAGAGTTTTATTTGCCGTTGGGCATTGAGTTGTTTCAACACCTTGAATAAAATGGATTAAGAAACCACGAGTAGGCAACCAGACACCCTCCTGCATGGATGTGCTTTCGTTTAGTTTAGTTTAGAGTCCAGAGGTACAGTGCGGAAATAGGTCCTTCGACCCATCGAGTCTGCACCAACCATCGAGCCCCGCACACTCACACCATCCTACACACACTAGGGACAATTTACAATGACACAAAGCCAATTAACCTACAAACCTGTACGGCTTTGGAGTGAGGGAGGAAACCGGAGGACATGGAGAAAAACCTACACGGTCACGGGGAGAAGGTACAAACTCCGTGCAGACAGCACCCATGGTCAGGATTGAACCTGGGTCTCGGGTGCTGTAAGGCAGCTACTCTACCGCTGCACCACTCCCTTTAACAAATCAAAACAATATTTGAACATATCGCAAATCATTTATTTAAATTGTAGGATCTAACTGTCCTGTAATTTGGAGATATATTAGTGAAGACAAATTAAGGGGGAGACTTTCAAGCCGTCCAACCCTTTACAATAATCATCAGGATTAGCCAGTTTTCTAAAGCCAACTTTCGTCTTACCAAAAGGTTACAAAATGCTGGAGTAACTCAGCGGGTAGGGCAGCAACTCTGGAGAACATGAATAGGTGATGTTTCGATTCAGGACACTTCTTCAGGACCCAAAGCACCAATAGACAATAGACAATAGACAATAGGTGCAGGAGTAGGCCATTCGACCCTTCGAGCCATTCAATGGGATCATGGCTGATCATCCCCAATCAGTACCCCATTCCTGCCTTCTCCCCATATCCCCTGACTCCACTATTTTTAAGAGCCCTATCTAGCACTCTCTTGAAAGCATCCAGAGAACCCGCCTCTGAGGCAGAGAATTCCACAGACTCACCACTCTCTGTGAGAAAAGTGATTTGTCTACTCCATTCTAAATGGATTACTCCTTATTCTTACACTGTAGCCCCTAGTTCTGGACTCACCCAACATCGGGAACATGTTTCCTGCCTCTAGCGTGTCCATCACCTATCCCTATTACTCCAGGCATGCAGCCTGCCCGGTGAGATACTCCAGCACTTTGTGTCATATTTGTGTAAACAACGCCCGCATGTCCATGTGTCTACATTTTACCATCAGGGCCATTTTGAGTTCAGCCTGGAATAAGGTGGTTCAGGAACAGCGATAGGTTTAAGGGTGAGACACTAAAGGGCAATGTAAGTATAAGCAAAGAACAATTTAGGCGGCGCAGCCATATTGCCATAGTCACTGCCATACTGCGCCAGAGAACTGGGTTCGATTCTGAGTAAGGGAGCTGTCTATATGGAGTTTGTATGTTCTCCCTGTGACCCCGTGGGTTTTCCCTGGATGCTCTGGTTTCCTCCTGCATTCCAAAGACGCAGGGGCGGAAAACCCGGGGGGGCCAGAGGGGACACGTCCCCCCCATGTTTTGAGAGGTGGGGGACATCTCCCCCAAGTTTTTGTGATCCCGATTTAAAAATCTCCGTTTTTAGCGGAGGATTGAGCCTCCGAAGCCTCGCGTGTGTGTATGAGTGTGCGCATGCACGCGTGGCCGCCAAAAAATTGTGTCCCCCGTCCCCTCCATGTTTTGGTAGCGAATTCCGCTCTTGCAAAGACGTGCAGGTTTGTAGGTTAATTGGCTTCTGTAAATTGTAAATTGTCCCGAGTGTGCAGGATAATGCTAATGTACGGGGTGAACACTGGTTGACACGGACTCAATGGGCCAAAGGGCCTGTTTCCACGCTGTATCTCTATAGACTAAAGTGTGGTATAACAATGGCGGGAGATAAAGCTCCACCCCCAACTTTGTCTGCCCAGATGTTGATCCCACTCATCACCCCTAAGTTCAGGAGTGTGGTGGGCCAGGGAGATCTCCCCTCTGCCTCTGCCCCAGGCAGGTGACGGCGTGCCTGTGGGGACCACAAGCAGACATGCTGGGCGTCTGGTCTGACTCCAGCACAATGCACTAATTGACACCACAAGCAATGCCATCCAACCTCCACGAGACGCAATTGTAAAACAGATTAGCAAGAGGTTGCATCAACCATAATGAACACATTCTCATCATTTCTGTTGGTTACCATTTGTTTTTTCACATGCAATCCACCTGTGCTGAACTTGTACTCATTCCAGAACCAATTTTAGAGGCACCAATGATTGCTTCATCACTTAAGGGTGCATATTTTGTCTCTTACAATATGTGAGGAGTCCTGTCAGAGGGAAGGTTGTGCCTCTGTAGCCCAACACACGATGCTGGCGGTTACAATCGTGGAGTCATTCAGCAGGGGGAAAACACACCCTTTGGCCCAAATTGTCCATGTCACCCAGGTTTTATAACTGTGCTAATTCCACTTACCTGCATTTGGATCACAGCCTTCTAAACCTCTCCTCCACATGTCTGAATGTCTTTTAAATGTTTAGTTTAGTTGCTCTTTTGCATATATTTCATTCATTTGTTCTATATCGCTCTATATCACCATCTACTATCTCTCGTTTCCCTTTCCCCTGACTCTCAGTCTCAAGAAGAGTCTCAACCCGAAATGTCACCTATTCCTTTTCTCCAGAGATGCTGTCTCACCTGCTGAGTAACTCTAGCTTTTGGTGTCTATCTTTAGTTTAGTTTAGTTTAGTTTAGTTTAGTTTAGTTTAGTTTAGTTTAGTTTAGTTTAGTTTAGTTTAGTTTATTTATTTATTGTCACCTGTACCGAGAAACCTTTATTGTCACCTGTACAGTGAGAAACCTTTATTGTGTACTAACCCGTCAGACAATACATGATGACAATCGAGCCGTCCACAGTGTACAGACACATGATAAAGGGAATAACGTGAATAACGTTTAGTGCAAGTTAAGGGCCTGTCCCACGAGCATGCGACTGCATGCGGCGAGTGTGACCAAACCGGAAGCGGGGGCCGCGCGGAGATCGAGTGATCCCGTACGAGTTGACGTGAAGTTCGAACGAAGTCTGCGGGAAGTTCGCGGGTGACGTACGGCGTCAAGACGCTGCGTATGGCGTCTAGACGCTGTCACGCCCGTCGAGGCGGTGCGTATGGCCTTAATGCGGCTGCGGGCCGGCAGGCCGTTGCCGCGCGGAATTTTTGGACAGTGTCAGTTTTTCGGAGCTCCACGCGATGTCGGGACCAGCCCCGCACAACTCCATACAGCTCCGGCGATCGAAGTGAGACCGGCCCCGCGAGGTTGTACGGCTCAGGCGACCACGTTAGGTCGCGCTTGCTGCATGCAGTCACATGCTCGTGGGACAGGCCCTATAAAGTCCAGTAAAATCTGATCAAAGATAGTCTGAGGGTGTCCAATGAGGTAGATAGTAGTGTAGGAATGAACTGCAGATGCCGGTTTACACCGCAGATAGACACAAAAAGCTGGAGTAACTCAGCAGGTCAGGCAGCATCTCTGGAGAAAAGAAATAGGTAACGTTTTGGTAGAGACCCTTCTTCAGTCAGGGGAAAGGGAAACGAGAGATATAGAAGGTACATAGAAAAAATGAATGAAAGATATGCAAATGAATAAAAGATGGTCAATGAAAAATGGAGCCATTGGTCCATTGATGGCTGGGGAGGTGATATCGTATTATACAGACAGTGAAACTCAATAGGATGACAGTGAAACTAGTACGCCGACTAGTAGTTAGGATAGGAAAGGTTTAGAGGGAATGTGTCGGAAGAAACTGCAGATGCTGGTTTAAACCGAAGATAGACACAAAATGCTGGAGTAACTCAGCGGGACAGGCAGCATCTCTGGAGAGAAGGAATGGGGGATCTTCTTCTTGCGAATGAAACATAAACCAAAGGAATAGTCAGATCTCAAGCCTGGTGTTAAGCAGCCAGGTTGTTGTCCCTGCGTCAATGTCTGCCAGGCTCTGAGCTCCATTTGGTGGGTGGTAGAGCGGGCACCCAGAGATGACATGGTTGGCTGTCTGTTGTTCTGCTCCACATTCACAGGCTGGGTGATCTGAAACGTCTCGACCCGAAACTCACCCAAAACGTCACCCATTCTTTCTCTCCACAGATGCTGCCTGGCTCGCTTAGATACTCCAGCATTTTGTGTCTATCTCAAGGTTTGGAGGGATACGGGCCAAACGGGGGCACTAACTTAGATGGGGCATCTTGGTCGGCATGGAGGGGTTGGGCTGAAGGGCTGCCTCCTTTATCGAAAGCTAACATCAGTCACTTCTGGCAGGCATGTGAGGAGCTCATCCTGCCTTGCACACATGACTCAGTTCCAGATGAATAGACTGCAGCTTGCTTCTGAATTAACAAAGCTGTGGGTTCAAGCCCCCGGAGAACCAAGAGTACCTTGGCTTCTGATCAAAAGACCATGATCCGCAGTGATCAGGCATACGTTTCATTTTCACGAGCAATGGATTAGAAATGAACTCAAGTGGTGTGTTGCAAAGCCAACATCTAATTTCCTGAATGTTCACATCAGTACACTGAGAATGGACGGCAAGTCAAAGCCTGTCAAGGAAAACAATATTTTTTCTCTGAAAGATTAATTTTGCACAAACATTCAGCTACTGCCAAATGCATTCAATGAGATGTGCGGGGCAAGTTGTTTGACACAGTGGGTGCCTGGAACGTGCCGCCGGGGGTGGTGGTTAAGGCAGATACGATAGTGGTGTTTAAGGGGCTTTTAGATAGGCACATGGACATGGAGGGGTATGGATCATGTACAGGCAGATGAGATTAGTTTAACTTGGCATCATGTTCGGCACAGACATTTTTTTTAATTTAAAAATATATATTTTTATTAGAAGCCTGTGTACAAATAATAGTAAACAACAATTTAATAGTAAGATTAAACGAGAACTTACCAGTTTGAAGTTTGATCTGTATTTTATGAGGAGTTACGATGAGGGATTACGTGAAGAACCCGTCCAGCACGCATGCGCGACATACTTCAAAGTGTGGAATCACAGACAGACACAGTAATTGAAATAAATATAGTAAAGAAAAGGAGAGCTTAGTTACCAGTTTGATCTATTATTGAGGGTGGGAGCGGAGGGCACGTAATCCCTCATCGTAACTCCTCATAAAATACAGATCAAACTTAAAACTGGTAAGTTCTCGTTTAATCTTACTATTTTACTTCGGAGTCACGTGAGTGACTACGTGAAGATTTTAAAGATCTGTGATTCAAACCGTGTAACAGTTCATACTTCACTCGCTGCCGAAGTCATTCGAGGGAGGAAGTATGTTATCGTAATCAACCATGAATCTGTTTGTAAAACAAAAATGGTGTTATGAACAATAACAAGACAAATGCTCCCCCGGGCTTAAATTATATATTTGCAGATTCTAATGTTATTTCTGCAACCGATACAGGTTCTGCCAGCGGCGTGTTACAAAGTTTGGAACGTATACTCCCTAGACCACCCCGCTGTAGCCAGGATGTGGTCCATAGGCACGTCCATCCTCTTAGTCACTGACGTGGAAGCTGCCATGGTGGAATAAGATTTATACACGTTAGTATTTACTCCAGCAACTCCCAGTACCTGCTTGAGCCACTAGAGGTAGTTTAGCTCGTCACCCGACCATGAGGTTTCTTGTGGCTGACCCACAAGGCTTTTTCCTCTCCCTCTGGGATTTCTTATTGTGTCAATGTAGTTCATTAAGTGGGTCATGACACATAACCGTGGTTCAGGTGGGTATGCCCGGAATTCCATGACTGGACCTGATGTTCCTGGCCTGCTCTGTTTGGCCAGTCCCTGAATGGAAAATGTGACATTATCTGGTGTTATAACCATATTGTCCAATCGCAGTAGATGGAAGAACTGGGTCTTTATGCTGAGGTAAGGCCGTCAGCATATCCATCTTCAGGGTAGGCTGTTCCAGGGTGAGGGACCTGGCTGGTGATCATCCCCTAAGGTACGTCAGGACCTCACTGACTTCCCAATTTGGGTGTACCTAGTTCTGGGGAATGGGAATTGAATATACCTCTCCTGAATTTGATCACCAGTGGGTGGTACACTTGCCCTGTTGTCGTGGTGCCTGAGTTGAGTAGGCTGACAGAGTACTTCTGACTATATTGATGGCGCAGTAGCTGAGTCCTTCATTGTGGTGAAGGCCTGCCAGGAACTCCAGTACAGGTTTTGTTGTAGTTGAATATGTAGTTCCTGAGTTTGAGCAGTTTCTTCCCAGGTATGTTCCCTAGTGGATATGCGTAGAAAGAAGGGGAGAACATAGAGATTAGTTTCCCCCCCCCACCTCAAACGCGGAAATGTATCCATGCCACTGCCTTGAGTTGGTTTCATGCGACATACATTGGTACGTGGCGATTCAATTGGAATATAAGGTAATCGATATCTGGTGTCCATATTGCTTTGTAATCTCAGCAAATACTTTTGGTTTAATTGTTCGTTTACAGTATTTAGTTCACCTGATAGGTAAGTTACTGATGGTCAAACATGTTTGACGACATACGGTTACCAATTGTTAAATAAATTGTCACATAACATCGATTTAATCCGCCCAAGTGGTTTGGTATATGCCACCACTGTGATGTTGTTAATTTATAAACGAACATGCAAAATGGTGCACTACTGAGCAATATGCTTGCCCAACAGTAAGTAAGTTTTATTTATATAGCACGTTTTAAGTCAACTCGCATTGACACCAAAGTGCTTTACATAAATAGATAATACATTTGTATACCATAGAAAAAGGTTAACAAATAAAGAAAATGGACTCAACACATATAGAGTTCTACACAAACGTGCCCCCCCCCCCCCCCCCCCCCCCCCCCCCCCCCCCCCCCCACAGCAGAATCAAATTTCCACTGTGGGGAAAGGCACCAGAATGTTACGTCCTCTTCCTCTGAAAACCCCTGAGGTCGGCCCATTTGTGGCCTTGCAGCCAGTCCGATGAATATACTCAATAGAACATACTCAATATTTCTAACTAGGTTTAATGCCCAATGTCTATAGTGATGACAACTCCAGATTAGTCAATTTGCCACCATATTCTAGGTATGGGATATAGTTTGAACACTAGTATCTCAGATCATTGGAAAGGTACAATGTTCAGTAGCTGGTAATGCTGCTACTATCCCAATTACTTTTGCCACGTAGTTGATAGGTGGTTAAATGTTACCATAACTGATAACATTAATGAATACCAGATAGACAATGTTGTGGATGGGGTCAACGTAGATATCTGGATAATATGACAGGCTAAATAAATTAGTAGCTAATGCAGCAATATAGCTATATCCAAGGATAGTCTGTCGTTAATATATGCCATGACGAAATGTTCCTTAAGTGTCAGGGCTGGTTTGAAATTCTGGAATAGCTTCGGCTCATATAAGCCATTTCAATAATAAGTCAACTCAAATCAAGTCAAGTCAAGTTTATTTGTCACATACACATGCGAGATGTGCAGTGAATGAAAAGTGGCAATGCTCGCCATGGTTGCCCCATCCAGGTAAATTGTGGTATATCCGAAATCTTATATAAAAGGGTACTGAATAGTATGCATCTTTAAAGTCGATGTCTACCATAAAGTATCCTTGGAATCTATGGTAGTAGTTACAAATTCCATAAGTGGGTATACCTGGTGAAATACTCAAGTGGTTAATCAATGATGGTGCGACATTCACCATCTTGGGGTTTTTTGGTACCAAAGGCTCATATGAGATTTCTTATGACCCCTGGTATATCTTTCCCAGTAACTAGACCCTCATGTTTCTTAGTGGGAGGGTAGACCCTTTGGGGTGCAAGCTGAACTGGTGGCAAGATATTAATTCTATTCCCCTTGAATATTTTTTGGTATATAACTACCAAGAGTGATAACTTCCCAACCAGGTGTGATCCCCCCCCCCCCCCCTCCCCTCTGTTAGTACAAACTCTTCACCTTTATGTGATGGTAGGAACCATACTTATCTGTCTTCACTGTTGTTTGGTGGTGTGTTCATTTCTTCGGTTTCTGGTTCCTTGTCTGTAGGGATGGTGTTGTTGGGGGTGGCGCATTTTCCATGGGGCCCGCTCTGGACCCTGGCCTGAAAGGGCTTACTGGGGGGTTGGCATGCGGGCCCCAAGCTTTCACCAGTACTCTTAAGTAGACGCCTACTGGTGGACGCGTAGAGGCACTGCTGTCTGGTTTTGTGTGGTGCTCATTCCAGGCCCTGCCCTCTTGATGCCGAATTTCTGGATACTTCGTCCAGTTTCTTAGGCTTGGTTTGATAACTTAGCCAGATAGCAGGATCTGTGGTTGTGAGGTCGGCATTCTCACAGTCCTGTAAATTTTTAAAGTTGAGGGCAGGTTTTATAACTTCCTGAGAAGTTGCGGAGCATCTGTGAACAGTAGGGTCAGGTGTTTTGCCATACTACCCTGCCCCTCTGGAATGAGCATGCGAAAATGATAGCCGACGTCAGGGATATCAAATGCAATTTAAGATATTTGGGGTTTTTTAAAAGCTATGCTCAATGTACCCCCCAATACAGTGGGCACTTTGAGAAATTTTGAATTTCCCTCCAGTCTACTGCTGTTGGTCAGACAGCTGTTTAGCGGACTGGGCATCGGCTCAGTACCCTGCCTGTGGTCCGCAGCGTGTGCGGTCCCGTTGCCGCCTCTCCCCCCTCCACTGACGGGATGTTCCTTCCCTGGAGTCGAACGGGGGCCGTTTCCCTCTGTGCTGCTTTGCTGTCTCCAGTTACCCTGGAGCAACAAAGAGAGGCAAAGTCGCGAGTTTAACCTGTAGGTAAGTACTTACCTAACGGTCCATTCCTTCAGGCTTGTAACGGGAGCGCCTGTACTCCCGTTCGTCGCTGTTGCACTGCGTGAATGCAATGTCGCGCATGCGTGCTGGACGGGTTCTTCACGTAGTCTTCCCGTGACTCCGAAGTTAAATTACAGATTTCTTACATAGGTTCAGTTAAAAAAAAAAAATTATTTAAGAATAAATATAAGGAGAGAAAAAGATGAGAGAAACCATAATCTAATAGGGAGAGAAAAAGAAGACAAACATTTTTTTACCAGTAACAAGATTGTGGAGATAGATCCAGGAGATGTTGAGTATAACTATTCGTCCAATCCCAAACTCAGGTTTCAACCCTCATTTTGTGTTAAACCAACTCACTTTTTCAAGAATTCAATAAATGGGGACCATATTCTATCAAATAATTCTGGTTTTTGTCCAGTTATGACAAACCCGTTATTCAGAGCAGTTCTCTCGTGAGGAGATGAGGGGGCGGGGAGAAACAAAGGAGGGCCTAGCGTGGGGGGGGGGGGGGGCGTGAGGGGGGGGGGGGGGGGGGGAACAAAGGTGGATCTGGCATGGGGGGGGAGAACAAAGATAGGCCTGGTGCGGGATACTTTGTAACTCTGTGGCGACTCTTTACATACCTGGTGTATGCAAAACAAAGGATTTCACTGTGACTTGTCTCATTCATTCGTTCCACCAGCAGGCCTCGATGGCGGTTGGCAGAATGCTACAGCTTTCAACTCAAAGGGTGTCCAGGGATAACGATAAGAGTGGCACGGTGGCGGAACGGTAGAGTTGCTGCCTCACAGCGCCAGAGACCCGGGTACGATCCTAACTACGGGTGCTGTCTGTGTGGAGTTTGTACGTTCTCTCCATGACTATGTGGGTTTTCTCTGAGTGCTCTGGTTTCCTCCCACACTCCAAAGAAGTACAGGCTTGTAGGCTAATTGGTCTTGGTAAAGATTGTAAATTGTCCCTAGTTTCTCAGGGTGCTAGTGTACAGGGTTCGCTGATCAGCACAGGCTCGGTGGGCCGAAAGGCCTGTTTCCACACTCTATCTCTAAACTAAACTAAACCACTGAGGCATCACATTCATACCCTGCCCTGTCTTCTTTCAAGGCCACTGGGAGAGGTCTTGGACTGGTAATCGCGAGGATGTACAGTATTGCTTTCGTTTCTGATGGGACTTGCTGCTGGGTAAAGACTGATATTTAGGCTCACCCATATCCTGCCTGTGCCAACCAAGCCAGTGAGAATAAATGATGGACCTTCACCATCTCGGCTGCTGTCTGTGTGGAGTTTGCATGTTCGCCCTGTGACCTCGTGGGTTTCCTTCGGGTGATTCAGGGTTTCATCCCACATCCCAAAGACGTGCAGATTTGTGGTTAACTGATCCTCTGTAAATTGCCCTGAGTGTGCAGGGAGTGGATCAGAAAGTGGGATAACGTGGAACTATTGTGAACGGGTGATCGGTGGTCAGCGTGGACTCGGTGGGCCGAAGGATTTTCAGTATTTTTCGATCAATTCAATCAATAAGTCAAGAGAGCAGAGGTTACAAGCAGGTAACATGTCCAACCGACAAAGCAAGTGAACGACCCGATTTGGGAAATTTGGTAAATTTCAACAATGTTAAAACTTGCACAAAGGTTTGTCATGTTTTTAACCTGAATTTCAATCTGGTGACAGGTTGATGTGGAACGTGTAGGAATCTGCTCCTCATTGTTGCAATCCCAGGGCTGTCAATTAAAGGGAACCACATTATTCCATTGTTCTATTTTTTGCAACTTGGCCTGATAAATCTTAAACTATGTAAATGTTTAATTCCTCAGATCCCCTTTTCTGTTCAGTAAAATTAAGAGCACATCATAGCCGTATATGTAAAATAAGGTATCATGTGTGAATTCTAATTGAGTCACTGTCAGTGGGATCTCACGTTTCACAATCCAAGTATTCTATGAGGTCCCAAGACATGTTCTGCCACATCAGCTGTTGTCTTGCTGTTTATGATATCTTTCCAATCTGCTTACTAGCATGCTCCCAGTAATCCCAGATGGGATAGTCGGAATGGTCCTAACCCAACAATTACAGCAGACAAGGGGCGACATAGTATTGCCGCGGGTGGAGCTGCTGCATCATAGAGCCAGAGACTCGGGTTCGATCCTGGAGCTGGATACCGTCTCTATGGAGTTTGCACGTATTCCCTGTGACCACGTGGGTTTCCTCCGGGTGCTCCAGTTTCCTCCCACATCCCAAAGAAGTACAGTTTGTAGGTTAATTGGCCCTCTGTAAATTGCCCCTAGTGTGCAGGGAGTGGATGTGAAACTGGGATAACATAAAACTTGCGTGACTGGGTGATCGCTGGTCAGCGTGGACTCAGTGGGCTGAAGGGTCTGTGTCCATGCTGTATCTTTCAATCAATCCAAACATCACTTGCTAATGTATAAGAAGGGACTGCAGATGCTGGAAAATCGAAGGTAGACAAAAGTGCTGGAGAAACTCAGCAAGTATAGAAACATAGAAACATAGAAAATAGGTGCAGGAGGAGGCCATTCGGCCCTTCGAGCCAGCACCGCCATTCTTTGTGATCATGGCTGATCGTCCCGTATCAATAACCCGTGCCTGCCTTCTCCCCGTATCCCTTGACTCCACTAGCCCCTAGAGCTCTATCTAACTCTCTCTTAAATCCATCCAGTGATTTGGTCTCCACTGCCCTCTGTGGCAGGGAATTCCATACATTCACAACTCTCTGGGTGAAAAAGTTTTTTCTCACCTCAGTCTTAAATTACCTCCCCTTTATTCTAAGACTGTGGCCCCTGGTTCTGGACTCGCCCAACATTGGGAACATTTTTCCTGCATCTAGCTTGTCCAGTCCTTTTATCATTTTATATGTTTCTATAAGATACCCCCTCATCCTTCTAAACCCCAGTGAATACAAGCCTAGTCTTTTCGATCTTTCCTCATATGACAGTCCCGCCATCCCAGGGATCAATCTCGTGAGCCTACGCTGCACTGCCTCAATCACAAGGATGTCCTTCCTCAAATTAGGAGACCAAAACTGTACACAATACTCCAGATGTGGTCTCACCAGAGCCCTATACAACTGCAGAAGAAGCATCTATGGAGCGAAGGAAATAGGCAACGTTTCGGGCGGAATCGGTGCGCCAAAGAGCCAGTTTCCACACTGTATCTCAAAACTAATCAAAACTAAACTAGAAACTTAAACTTAATCACAAGGTTACCTGCAGTCACAATTAAACATCATTGATGTGAATCAAGGATTCACTGGCTTGTGGTGATCTTGGCCTACTCCCTGTTCTGGTCTCTCAGCCAATGGCTCCTGAGTTCCTGACAGTGTGACTTCTGAGCTCTGACCACCCTGGATCCACTAAGACCATTTGAGTGTTTTTAAATAATTAATTATTTAATAGTTCTTAAAAAGATCACATTTTCTGTAAAGCACGAGAAAAAACGTTTTATTAATTCAATCATCCATACGTTACATAGAACATAGAACAGTCCAGCACAGGAACAGGCCCTTCGGCCCACAATCTCTATGAGGAACGGAGAAAATGGTTAGGTGACGTTTCGGGTCGCGACCCTTCAGACACTGAAGATATGTCTCGACCTGAAAGGTCACCTGTTCTTTTTCTCCAGAGATGTTTCCTGACCCGCAGAGTTACTTCAACAATTTGTGTATATCTTCAGTATAAACCTGCATCTGCAGTTCCTTTCTACACAATGTCTGTACTAAACATATCCTCTTTTCTGCCTGTACATGATCCATATCCCTCCATTCCCTGCATATCCATCTGTCTATCCAAAAGCCTCATACTGTAGATGCCACTATTGTATCTGCCTTTAACAAAGATTAATGCATAAATCAATAAGTTAGTAAATCAATAATGTACGTACGTGGACGGCACAGTGACGCAGCGGTAGATCTACTACCTTACAGCGCCAGAGACCCGGATTCAATCCTAACTATGGGTGCAGTCTGTATGGAGTTTGTACATTCTCTCAGACCCTCTCTCACACCTCCCGCTGCTGAAAGACTCATCCATGCCTTCATCTCCTCCCGACTGGACTATTGCAACTCACTTCTCCTTGGCATCAGCTCCACCTACATCAACCAACTCCAACTGGTCCAGAACGCAGCCGCCCAACTCATCACCCACACCAAATCATGGCATCACATCACTCCAGTCCTCAAACAACTTCACTGGCTTCCCATCTCCCACAGGATCACCTACAAAATTCTGGTCCTCACCTACAAAGCCATCCACCATCTGGCCCCCCCATATCTCACTGACCTCCTCTCCCCCTACCAACCCTCACGGTCCCTCAGATCCACATCAGCCAGTATCCTCTACATCCACAAGTCCAACCTCCGCAGTTTTGGGGACAGAGCCTTCTCCAGGGCAGCTCCCAGGCTCTGGAACTCCCTCCCCCAACTGATCCGCAATTCCGTGTCCCTCACCATCTTCCAGTCCCGCCTCAAGACCCATCTCTTCACTTCTGCCTATCCTTAGTCCCACGTCCCCCTCCCTTTTCATCTGTGCATTAATTGCCTCATATTGTGTTTTGAATTGAATTCTGTCTTTACTTTGTGTACTAGTCATGTCTCTACTATTTATTTCATTCCCCTTACATGTTTTTCCTCTACCTGCTAAATTTTTGTAAGGTGTCCTTGAGACTCTTGAAAGGCACCCATAAATAAAATGTATTATTATTATTATTATTCTCCAAGTGACCTGTATGGGTTTTCTCCAAGATCTCCGGTTTCCTCCCACACTCCAAAGACGTACAGGTTTTTAGGTTAATTGACTTGGTGTAAATGTAAAATTGTCCCTAGTGTGGGTAGGGTAATGTTAATGTGCGGAGATCGCTGGTGGGCATGGACTCGGTGGGCCGAAGGGCCTGTTTCTGCGCTGTATCTCTAAACTAAACTAAAGAAAAATCTGACTTTTCAGTGGAGCTGGGTAATCCACTCAGAGGCTGAAGGGGAGGGGGGGGGGCTCGACCCAAAACGTCACCCATTCCTTCTCTCCGGAGATGCTGCCTGAGTTCCTCCAGCTTGTTGTGTCTATCTTCGGTTTAAACCAGCATCTGCAGTTCCTTCCTACACCACTCAAATGAATGGTGGTGGGCGATGTGTGGCTGTCAAGGGCTGGTGTAGAGGTGAGGGATTGGCGACAGAGTGCATCTATCTCTTGCTCCCAGCAACCTGCAGATTGCCCAGGGCTCTGTGTTGGGTGGGCAAGAGGCCAGCCATCTTGAGGACCAAAATTAATTATATTCCTGTGTCAAAAACATTGAATTCCTTCAGTCATTGTATGTTAATATTTGCAACACCCACTCCATTTTACAGGGATATAGATATCACGTTACAATCCTGGCACGGATCTTAATTTATGCCTTAAAAGGGGAATGTACGTCTATGAAGCAACTCGTTTTTCCTATAAATGCGTTATTGAAATAGTTTTGATATCTCAAACACATTTAGCACCAGATGTGGCCCTGCTGTTTGCTCTCTTATCTGAGTTGGGAAAGCAGGGTTTGAGTCCCAGTCCAGAGTCTCGCAGCCAAAAGGTGGAGGATGCCTCTAGCGTAGCATTGGGGCAATGTTGCAATGCCCTTGGCACTACCTTCCCGAAGAGACCTTAAACCAGACCCTTATCCTGTCCCAAGATAAAGCACAAAGAGCTGGAGGAACTCAGCGAGTCAGGTGCATCCATTGATGATATGGATAGGTGATGTTTCAGGTTAGAACCCTTCTTCAGACCGATCTGACCTTCGTCAGTTATCCATGTTCTCCAGATGTTCTCCTGACCCGCTGAGTTATTGCAGCCCGTTCTAGCATCCACAGTCTTTTGTGCCTACACCTAAGTGAAAGCTTTTCACTGCACCTCGGTACACGTGACAATAAACTAAACTAAACTAAACCAGGTGGCAAGATGGCGCAGCGGTAGAGTTGCTGCCTTACAGCGCCAGGGACCCGGGTTCGATCCTGACTACGGGTGCTTTGGTAAAGATTGTAAATTATCCCTAGTGCGTGTAGGATAGTTCAGGTGTACAGGGATCGCTGGTCGGCGCAGACCCGGTGAGCCGAAGGGGCTGTTTTTGTGCTGTATCTCTAAACTAAACTAATCTAAACTAAATTAACCTAAACTAAAACTAACCTAACCTAACCTAACCTAACCTAACCTAACCTAACCTAACCTAACCTAACCTAACCTAACCTAACATAAGGTAGACAAAATTGCTGGAGAAACTCAGCGGGTATGGCAGCATCTATGGAACCGAAACATTGCCTATTTCCTTTGCTCCATAGATGCTGCCGTACCCGCTGAGTTTCTCCAGCAATTTTGTCTACCTTCGATTTTCCAGCATCTGCAGTTCCCTCTTGAACATCTAACCTAACCTAACCTAACCTAACCTAACCTAACCTAACCTAACCTAACCTAACCTAACCTAACCTAACCTAAACTAAACTAAATTAAACTAAACTAAACTAAACTAAATTAAATTAAATTAAATTAAATTAAATTAACCCAAACTAACCTTAACTAACCTAACCTAACCTAACCTAACCTAACCAAACCGAACCTAACCTAACCTAACCTAACCTAACCTAACCTAACCTAACCTAACCTAACCTAACCTAACCTAACCTAAACTAAACTAAATTAAATTAAATTAAATTAAATTAAATTAAATTAAATTAAATTAAATTAAATTAAATTAACCTAAACTAACCTTAGCTAAACTAACCTAACCTAACCTAAACTAAACTAAACTAAACTAAACTAAACTAAACTAAACTAAACTAAACTAAACTAAACTAAACTCAATTAACCGAAACTAACCTTAACTAACCTAAACTAACCTAAACTGCCTGACCTAGGTGGGCGTTAAGGATGGCTGTGTCGTGGCTAATACTCACCCAAAACCAGCTGGTTTCTCGCTCCTTATGGGCATCATGTTCTCCCCATAATATCAGTGACTGCACTACAAAACCACCTGATTGACTGTAAAATGCTTTGGATGACTTGCCGCTGTGGGAAGCTGCATGCCACAGGTTTTTCTCCATGCTGCAGAAATTCCAACTTAATCCAACCAACTCCCTATTCCAACCACGCCGCAAGTGGGAGTGAGCTGTAGTGGTGTGATCCAATCTGTTGGAGTATTTCCTACCAATCAACGCCCTGAGCAAATATGCGGCATAAATCTTCCCTGATTTTCAAAAGATACCAAACCAGACTTGCAACGTGTTTACTTATTTACTGTTTAGCTCTAGTTCCCCACTCCCCTCCTGACTCTCAGTCTGAAAGAAGGTTCTCGACCCATAACGTTACCCATTCCTTTTCTCCAGAGATGCTGCCTGACCCGCTGAGTTACTCCAGCATTCTTCGATGTAAACCAGTTCCTTCCTCCACCAGCACTCATTCCTTTTGTTTAACGGAAACAACCCCCCTGTAAATTTAAGAGATAACTTTATATTTACTGTAGGTAGACAAAGATGCTGGAGAAACTCAGCGGTTGAGGCAGCATCTATGGAGCGAAGGAATAGGTGACGTTTCGGGTCGAGACCCTTCTTCAGACTGATGTCGGGGTGCCGGGGGGGGGGGGGGGGGGGGGGGGGGGCGGGAAAAAGAAAGGAAAAGGCGGAGACAGTAGGCTGTGGGAGAGCTGGGAAGGGGAGGGGAAGGAGGGAGAAGTCAATGTTCATACCGCTGGCGTGCAAACCACCCAAGCGAAATATGAGGTGCTGTTCCTCCAATTTGCGGTGGGCCTTACAATCAATGCATTTACAGTGCATACAGGAGGATACATGAAAAGAGAATAACATTTAGTGCAAGGTAAAGCCAGCAAAAACTGATCAAGGATAGTCCGAGGGTCACCAAAGATAGTAGTTCAGCACTGCTCTCTGGTTGTGGCTGGATGGTTCAGTTGCCTGACAACAGCTGGGAAGAATCCGTCCCCGAATCTGGTGGTGTACGTTTTTACACTTCGGCAGAGAAAACTTCCTACCCTTACCCAGTCTAGTGTATATGTTGATATGAACTGTTTCCTCAGTTCAGGGGGAATTAGCAACGGACAACAAATACTGGCCCTGCCAGCAACTCACATATTCGTGAACAAATAGTTTTTTTCACGATAGCGGCATGTTGGTGCAGTGACAGAGTCGCTGCCTTGCAGCACCACAGAGCCAGGTTCCATCCTGACTATGGGTGCTGCCTGAACGGAGTTTCTATGTTTTCTACGTTTTCTCTGTGACTGTGTGGGTTTTCTCCAGCAGCTCTGGTTTCCTCCCACATTCCATAGATGTACAGGTTTGTAGGTTAATTGGCTTTGGTAAAATTGTAAATTGTCCCTCGTGTGTAGAATAGTGTTAGTGTACGGAGTGATTGCTGGTCAGTGCGGACTCGGTGGGCCGAAGATCCTGTTTCTGCGCTGTATCTCTAAAGTATAACCAAAAGTCTAAAGTTTATTTTTGTTTGGTTTAGAGTTACAGCACGGAAACAGGCCCTTCAGCCTTCGAAAACCCATTCACACCAGTTCCATGTAATCCCACTTTCACATCCACTTGTTACACACTAGGGGCATTTTACAGAGGGCCAATTAACCTACAAACCCGCATGTCTTTGGGATGTGGGAAGAAACTGGAGCACCCGGAGGAAACCCACGGGGTCACAGGGAGAACGTGCAAACTCCACACAGTCGACACCCGAGGTCAGGATCGAACCTGGGTTTCTTGCACTGTGGGGCAGCAGCTCTAGTCACCTGTGACATGAAGTGAACTTTGGGTTGGTGCTAGGGTTGAAAGGTAGAGTCACTTTCAAACAATCAAGGAGGTGCCCTTCTGTATAAATACCTTGCGTGACCTTTCACTGCGAGAGGGAGATAGTCTGGATTTTGCAGAGGATTCAAATACAGTAGCCAGTCACATTTTGTCTGACAGGTTTTAGAAGCAGATACACAACATAGAGAATGCATGAAGAAGCAGGAACAGGGACCAGGTCTTGACAGGTGGGGGAATGAAGGTCTATTGCAAAGATTTGGAAGTTTAGAAAAGTACCAATAAAAGACAAGTGGAATTCATTAATGTTACACATTTATAATAAAAATTATATTGCAGCTCGCTAACAAGACAATTTTATGTCTCTCCAAGTCTGTCAGAATTGTGCGTGTGGAAGGAAATTTATGCTGTTTCCATCTGCTAACCGATCACCACATTAAACTAAATGGATCGAAGCATCATTTCTCGCTTTGGAAGGGCTGCAGGGAATCTCAGCGGCCGGCAGTGGGGAGAAAAACGTAAGCAGTAGTTTTCAGAACCAATAAATAACTGACCGGTAATGTTTATGTCCGCCGAGCTTCACAGTCGTGTATCTCTGGCTTCTTAAAAGTTGTCTCCACCAAAGGTAGACACAAAATGCTGGCGTAACTCAGCGGGAATGGGTGACGTTTTGGGTCGAGATCCTTCTTCAGACCCTTCTTCTAGGGATAAGGGAAACGAGAGATATAGACGGTGATGTAGAGAGATGTAGAACAAATGAATGAAAGATATGCATAAAAGTAATGATGATAAAGGAAACAGGCCACTGTTAGTTGTTTGCTGGGAGAGAATGAGAAGCTGGTGCGACTTGGGTGGGGGAGGGAATGCCAGGGTTATTTGAAGTTAGAGAGATCAACAGTCCACTGGGCTGTGAGCTGCCCAAGCGAAATATGAGATGCTGTTCCTCCAATTTGCGATCGACTTCACATTGACAATGACACTCTGACACCTCCTCCAACCTCATCTACTGTATCCGTTGTTCGAGGTGTGGACATCGGCGAGACCAAACGCAGCCTGGGCTGAACATCTTCGCTCAGTCTGCCTGGACCTACCTGATCTCCCGGTTGCCAAACACTTTAATTCCCCTTCCCATTCCCACGATGACCTTTCTGTCCTCGGCCTCCTCCATTGTCCGTGTGATGCCCCTGTCCCACTTAGGAAACCTGAACGGAAACCTCCGGAGACTTTGCGCCCCACCCAAGGTTTCCGTGCGGTTCCCGGAGGTTGCAGGTGGTTGCCGGAGGTTGCAGGTAGTGGAAGCGGGTAGGGAGACTGACTAAAACCTCTGGGAACCTTAGGGAACCGCACGGAAACATTGGGTGGGGAGCAAAGTCTCCAGAGGTTTCCGTTCAGGTTTCCCAATTGGGACAGGGGCTTAAGGCGAATGGCAAGTTGGAGGAACAGCATCTCATATTTCGCTGTACCTCGGCACACGTGACAATAAACTAACCTGAACTAAACGCACTCCACAGTTTGATTAGAAAACATAGCACGACCGAGGAAGCCATTTCTCTTCTAATTAATTTGGATGAAATTGTCTGCGGAGTGGACATTCCCTTCCCCTCCTTCCCCACTCCAAAACCTGCACCCCATCGCAGTTCCTGTCTCTCTGTGTCCGTAGCTTCATTTGGTCCAGTATTTAATCACATTCACTACACTCTCAACCTTCAGCCGCACACATTTTCTCCCCTCTTGCCCGATCGATCTGATTTCTTTGCTGTCAGCATAACCAAGGTCACCATCAATCAGCCCACTGTATTATTTGGGACCTGCATAAAAATTGTATTTGCAAATGCTGAAGATGCAATTTTTTGTCAGGAAAATTAACAACTGGTTGAAATGTTTAATTACAGTTTGTTAGAGTCCTGAGATCCGTTGTAATTCATAAAACGTGTGGCCCATTGTCTTGAGTTGCTGCCTATTACCCGTGGCCCATTCACTTCAGCTCTTCATCTGTCATTATAAAATGTTCACATCCTGCCCCTGACTTCACCTGCCGATCGCACTTGCAAAGTGATAAAAAATACCCGCCGTTTTAATTCGCTCAAGGTTGTAAAGGCGAGGTTGGCATTGAATCTCTCCAGCACGTGGAGTCTGGCACTTTTCAATGACACTCCTTTTAGGATGAGAGGAGATCTTATTGAAACATATAAGATTATTAAGGGTTTGGACACGCAAGAGGCAGAAACCATGTTCCCGATGGTGGGGGAGTCCAGAACCAGGGGCCACAGTTTAAGAATAAGGAGTAAGCCATTTAGAGCGGAGACGAGGAAACACTTTTTCACACTGAGAGTTGTGCAACTGTGGAATTCTCTGCCTCAGAGGGCGGTGGAGGCCGGTTCTCTGGATACTTTCAAGAGAGAGCTAGATAGGGCTCTTAAAGATAGCGGAGTCAGGGAATATGGGGAGAAGGCGGGAAAGGGGTACTGATTGTGGATGATCAGCCATGATCACATTGAATGGCGGTGCTGGCTCGAAGGGCCGAATGGCCTACTCCTGCACCTATTGTCTATTGACACTGGCAATGGCAATTCTCAACGGCCACTCCCTCTGTTCCCCTCTCCCATCGGGCAAGAGGTACAGAAGTGTGAAAATGCACGCCTCCAGATTCAGCGACAATCTCTTCCCGACTGTTAACAGGCAACCGAACCATCCAACAAACATCTCGAGAGCAGTACACAAAAATGCTGGAGAAACTCAGCGGGTGCAGCAGCATCTATGGAGTGAAGGAGATAGGCAACGTTTCGGGCCGAAACCCTTCTTCAGACTGATAGGGGGTGGGGGGGGGGGGGCGGGAGGAGGGGAGAAGAAAGGAAAAAGGAGGAGGAGGAGCCCGAGGGCTGAGGTAGGAAGGGGAGGAGACAGCAAGGGTTAACAGAATTGTGAGAATTCAATGTTCATGCCACCAGGATGCAGACTCCCCAAGCGGAATATGAGGTGCTGTTCCTCCAATTTCCGGTGTTGCTCACTCTGGCCGTGGAGGAGGCCCAGGACAGAGAGGTCGGATACGGAATGAGAGGGGGAGTTGAAGTGCTGAGCCACCGGGAGGTCAGGTTGGTTAGTGCGGACCGAGCGGAGGTGTTCGGCGAAACGATCGCCAAGCCTACGCTTGGTCTGTAGTCCTGCACTACGATCTACCATGCTGGAGACCCTCGGACTATCTTTGATCGGACTTTACTGGCTTTATCTTGCACTAAACGTTATTCCCTTTATCCTGTATCTGCACACTGGGTGGCTTGAGAGTAATCATGTAGTGACTTTCTGCTGACTGGTTCGCACGCAATAAAAACCTTTCACTGTACCTTTGTTCATGTGACAGTAGATTATATGGGTGGCACACTGCGCAGTGGCTAGAGCTGCTGCCTTACAGCACCAGAGACCTGGGTTCGATCCTGACTAAGGGTGCTGTCTGTACGGAGTTTGTACGTTCTCCGTCACCTGCATGGGTTTTCCCCGGGTGCTCCGGTTTCCTCCCACACTCCGAAGATGTACAGGTTTGTAGACTAACGGCTTCCGTAAAAATTGGAAATTGTCACTATTGTGTGTAGGATAGTGCTGGTGTGCGGTGCACGCTGGTTGGTGCCGACTCGGTGGGCTGATGGTCCTGCTTCCGCACTATATCTCTGAACTAAACCAAACTAAACTAAACACAAACTCAAACTAAACTGAAACTCAGTGATTCGTGGTTTGGAGCTATCCTTCCCATCTCCCGACACTATTCCAGTCCTGGTCCCGGGGTTTATCCCCACCATTTCCCACTCCGCCGCCGTTCCAATGGATTTGATGCAGCCTCCCGCCACCATCCCAGGGTACATCCTTCCCCAAAACCCCTCACATCCCTCCCCAGTTCGGGATCATCCCATTTGCTCACTTGCTGCCTTCCAGCCTCTGACCTTATGCAGGGCCTCCACTCAAATAGTCGACTTGCTCCTTTCACCTCCACAGATGATTCAACGATACATTATTAGTTCAGTTTAGTTTAGTTTAGAGATACAGCACGGAAACAGGGCCTTCGGCCCACCGAGTCCACACCGACCTGCGATCCCCGCACACTTACGCACCTGTCCCACTTAGGAAACCTGAACGGAAACCTCTGGAGACTTTGCGCCCCACCCAAGGTTTCCGTGCGGTTCCCGGAGGTTGCAGGTGGTTGTCGGAAGTTGCAGGTAGTGGAAGCAGGTAGGGAGACTGACAAAAACCTCCGGGAACTGCACGGAAACCTTGGGTTGGGCGCAAAGTCTCCAGAGGTTTCCGTTCAGGTTTCCTAAGTGGGACAGGGGCATAACACTGCCCCACACACACTAGGGACAATTTACACTTATACTAAGCCAATTAACCTACAAACCTCTACGCCTTTGTTGTGTGGAAGGAATGCGGTGATCTTGGAGAAAACCCACGCGGTCACAGGTAAAACGTACAAACTCTGTACAGAGAGTACACGTGGCCAGGATGGAACCCGGGTCTCCGGCGCGGTGAGGCAGCCGCTCAACCGCTGCGTCTCTGTGCCGCCGTGACATTAATTGTTTCGCATTCAATCCGGTAAAATCATACTATCATGATAAGCACAATCATAGATAAGTACAAAAGTGCAACGATCGTAGTTTGAGAATAGTAAGTCGATACCATCATGGCATTTAAGAGGCTTTTTGTACAGACACATGGATATACAGGGAAGATAGACACAAAAAGCTGGAGTAACCCAGCGGGTCAGACAGCATCTCTGGAGAATAGGAATAGGTGACATTACTGGTTGAGACCCTTCTTCAGATGTACAGGGAATGGGTTACAGTACGTGCATTGATAATGGATGGTCATGGCAGATATTGTGGGCCGAAGGGCCTGTTCCTGTGCTGTGCCGTTCTATGTCCTACGTCCTATGCTCTCTCAAGTTCCCATCCGAGGTCACTTCTGAAGACACGGATTGATTTTATTTCCATGAGCCTTCGAGGGAATATATTAGACACTATCCCCACTCAACAAAGAAAATAAGATTTACTGACACCCATCATTTTTCCCCACAGTTTAACCCACCACCCCAAGGCACCCCGAGGTGCCAGGCTTAGTTGCTGATAGCATTGGGTTTGGTCACAGTTCCCTCCTACAGCAAATACCTTGCTCATTTTCACTGCCATTGTTCCCACCCGCTCTCACCCCACCACCACCCACTGCCTCGATTTTACTTTTAGAGTCGAAGAGACTTTAGACTGATTTACTTTAGACTTTAGGCACATGGGGCGGAGAAGGTTCCTTCGGCCCATCGAGTCTGTGCCGACCACGTACATTAGCACTATCCTACACACTGGGGACAATTTATAATTTTTTTGTACCAAAGCCAATTAACCTACAAACCTGTACAACCTTGGGATGTGGGAGTAAACCGTAGCATCCGGAGAAAATCCAAGCAGTCACAGGGAGAACTTACAACCTCCATTCAGACAGTACCCATAGTCAGGATCGAACCCAGATCCCTGAAAGTCAGAGACTCTACCACAGTCACTGTGCCACCCACTAAGAATGAGGAGTCATAGAGTCATACAGCATGGAAACAGGCCCTTTCAGCCCAAATGCCGACCAACATGCCCCATCTAAGTTAGTCCCATATCCCTCTAACCCTTCCTTATCCGTGTACCTGTCCAGGTGTCTGTGAAATGCTGTTTTAGTACCTGCCTGAACTACCTCCTCTGGCAGGTGGACAAAAATGCTGGAGAAACTCAGCGGGTGCAGCAGCATCTATGGAGCGAAGGAAATAGGCAACGTTTCGGCACGAAACGTTGCCTATTTCCTTGGCTCTATAGATGCTGCTGCACCCACTGAGTTTCTCCAGCATTTTTGTCTACCTTCGATTTTCCAGCATCTGCAGTTCCTTCTTAAACACCTCCTCTGGCAGCTCGTTCCATACACCTACCACCCTGTCAGAGTGTCAGGGCGTTATGGGGAGAAGGCAGGAGAATGAGGTTAAGAGGGAAAGATAGATCAGCCATGATTGATTGGCGGTGTAGACTTGATGGGCTGAGTGGCCTACTTCTATTCACTTTTGACCGTATGACCCTCTGAGGTCTTGTTGTTGAACGTTTCAGTGAGCTGGGGCTGTAGTTGGTGGTTCACCTGTGTTAATCTGACGAGGATCTTGCTTCAGGATTGAGGGGGACAATCCAGGGGAAGAATCACCCAGGAATGTTTTGCTTGTTTACATCGGGCTACCGGTGTGGGCAGGCGAGTCGGGTACAACTTTGTGGGGCTCAGACGCAGATTTCACGGTAAAGGCAGTAGTTTGATTCCAAATCTGTAACATCCACAGTTCTGGGTGGATCAGTTTCAGGGCAAGGTCCAGGGAAGATGATTGAGAATTTACGGCGCTGCTGAAATTATCCACTCCAGCTCAATTTGTGCTGCGCCTGGCACCCTTGCAAAATGCAAATGCTGAAACGGCTGCTAATAAAAGGTAATTGGACAGGTTGCCCCAGTTTTTGATTTGCCTTTTCAAGCATTTACATTTTGTGACATTAATTATTACCAACATGTCAACCTCTTTAACTCTGTCCTAACTGAAGCCAAGGAAAATCTTAAGGTGAAAGCTGAATGTCTCTATATATATGTGTGTGTGTGTGTGTGTGTGTGTGTGTGTGTGTGTGTGTGTGTGTGTGTGTGTGTGTGTGTGTGTGTGTGTGTGTGTGTGTGTGTGTGTGTGTGTGTCAGTGTGTGTGTGTGTCAGTGTGTGTGTGTCAGTGTGCGTGTGTGTGCGTGTGTGTGTATCTGTGTGTGTGTGTATGTATCAGTGTGTGTGTGTGTGTGTGTCAGTGTGTGTGTGTCAGTGTGTGTGTATCAGTGTGTGTGTGTGTGTCAGTGTGTGTGTGAGTCAGTGTGTGTGTGTCAGTGTGCGTGTGTGTGCGTGTGTGTGTATCAGTGTGTGTGTATCAGTGTGTGTGTGTGTGTCAGTGTGCATGTCAGTGTGTGTGTGTCAGTGTGTGTGTGTGTGTGTGTGTGTGTGTGTGTCTGTGTGTGTGTGTCAGTGTGTGTGTCAGTGTGTGTGTGTGTGTGTGTGTGTGTGTGTGTGTGTGTGTGTGTGTGTGTGTGTGTGTGTGTGTGTGTGTGTGTGTGTGTGTGTGTATCAGTGTGTGTGTGTGTGTATCTGTGTGTGTCAGTGTGTGTGTGTGTGTCTGTGTGTGTGTCAGTGTGTGTGTCAGTGTGTGTCTGTGTGTGTGTGTATGTAAGGGGGAAACTGGAGCGCTATCGTGGAGCGGGCGATGCCTTGCCTGGGTCGCCGCGCTGGAGCTCCGGTGAGCTGAGACTGCCGGGAACAACATTGCGGAGCTGCGGGTCTGTGGAGCGGCCAGCTGCGGGCGGCGGCGCCGAACTTTACACCGGGAGCCTGGGATCTCGCGACGAGATCGCCAGTTGTGGAGCTCCATCCGGCGCGGCCTTGTCGTCTTCGGAAGCCGCGGCCTCCAGTACGGAGGCGGCCGTTCCAGGGTTCCCATGCCGCTGTGAGGACTCTCCCGACGCCGGAGCACCACCACCCGGCGAGAACAGCCAGGAACATCGGGCCTCCGTAGAGGCAACTGTGGAGGCCTCAATAGGCCCGACTATCGGTGAACTGGGGTTGGGGACTGGACTTTATGCCTTCCCTCATGGTGGGAGCCATTGTGGGGGAATGTTCTTTGTATTTAAGACTCTCATTGGTGTTATGTCTGTATTCTTTTTTTGTGTGCTGCAAAATGGCAAAAAGCATTTCACTTCACTACACCTCGGTGTATGTGAATGTGACTAATAAAATACCTTTGATACTTTGATACTTTGATGTGTGTGTGTGTGTGTGTGTGTGTGTGTGTGTGTGTGTGTGTGTGTGTGTGTGTGTGTGTGTGTGTGTGTGTGTGTGTGTGTGTGTGTGTGTGTGTGTCAGTGTGCGTGTGTCAGTGTGTGTGTGTGTGTCTGTGTGTCTGTGTGTGAGTGTGTGTGTGTGTGTGTGTGTGTCAGTGTGTGTGTGTCAGTGTGTGTGTGTCAGTGTGTGTGTGTGCACGCACGTGTTTGTGTGTATGTGTGTGCATGTGTGTGCGTGTGTGTGCTTGTTCATGTATGTCAAGTCAAGTCAGGTTTAAATACATGTGTATCAAAATTTAAATGTTTAGTTTAGTTTAGTTTAGCGTAGTTTAGTTTAGTTTACATCTATAAACTAAATGCGGACAGTGCGGAAACAGGCCCTTCGACCCACCGAGTTCAAACTGACCAGCAGTTATTGTACACTAACATTATCCTACACACACGAATGACAATTTACAATTTTTACCAAAGCCAAATTAACCTACCTAAATGATGATTATATTTCATGTCCAAATAAATATTTGGTCACGGTGGCGCAGCGGTAGAGATGCTGCCTTACAGTGAATGCAGAACCGGAGATCCGGGATCGATCCCGACTATGGTGCTGTCTGTACGGAGTTTGTACATTCTCCGTGTGACCTGCGTGGGTTTTTTCCGAGGTCTTAGGTGGGATGGGGGCAGCGTTGGTGGTGATGGATCAAAGGCGGAAAGTGATGGTGTAGAAATAAAGAACAGCAGATGCTGGTTAATGTACAGCGGGCGCTGGAGTAACTGGACGGGTCAGGCAACATCTCTAGAGATCATGGATTGCCGACGTTTCGGGTCGGTTCCCTTCTTCAGGCAATTAGCTGCAGTGAATTTTGTAGCGTGGCCTTGCAACTGGTTCCATGTAGTCCAGCTCAATCTGTGGGACATGCTCATCATTCATGGAAAGTCTGCTGCGGTGGACCAGGCGGAGGAGATCTTTATGAACCAACGGCTGGAAATGTGACGCAGCAACACACTGTGGAACGCAAAGGGCTAGTCAGAGCACTAACGATGACATGGCCATCCACTGCAGCCAAGAAGTCTCCAGCCATGATGATATTTCATACCACTGGATTCTGACCTCTGCAGCCGAGAGGGTGAGGTTGTTACAATGCAACAGCTACTCCACCTTCAACTCATTCACGCACAGGTTTTTGTGCAGCCCTCTTCTCTACACAAAGACTCGTGAGCCATGTCGGAACTCACCAGAATTGAGACTGCACAACCCGCCATCTGCGTTTACAACAGGCCACCGCCACATGTTTGTAGCTGGCACACAGCGGGGGCCTACTCCACTGGCGGTGGAGGGCGTGGGTTGTTAGTGAGGTGGATGGACTGCCAGTCAATTCTGTTTCAGTTCAGTTCAGTTCAGTTTATTGTCACGTTTACCGAGTTAAAGTGAAAAGCTTTTGTTGCGTGCTAAACAGCCAGCGGGAATGATGATTACAATGGTTACAATCGAGTCATTCGCAGAGCACAAATACATGATAAAGGAATAACATTTAGTGCAGTCATGTTGCTACTTGGCCCGGGATGGTGTCCTGAGGAGTTTAGTTTAGAGATACAGTGCGGAAACAGGTCTTTCGGCCCACCAGGTCCGCGCTGACTAGCGATCTCTGCACATTAACACCATCCTACACACACTAGGGACAATTTTTACATTTACCAAGCCAATTAACCTACATACCTGTACGTCTTTGGAGTGTTGGAGGAAATCGAAGATCTCGGAGGAAACCAACACAGGTCACGGGGAGAACGTACAAACTCCGTACAGACAGCACCCACTGTTGGGATCGAACCCGGGTCTCCGGCGCTGCAAGCGCTGTAAGGCAGCAACTCTACCGCTGCGCCACTGTGCCGCCCGTTGGTGGTCTGTTCTCATCCAAGCACGTGGAGAGTGTTCCATCACACACTTGATATGTGCCTCGTAGATGGATGGCAGGCTTTGGTGGGACATTCACTTGTTGTAGGGTACCTTCGATTTTCCAGCATCTGCAGTTCCTTCTTAAACACTTGTTGTAGGGGTTGGTGTGGGGGCTAATAATTAGTGAATAGGGATGTCAGTTGTGTAGGAAACCGCAGACAAAGTCTTACAGGAATTTCATTGATTATGCGTGCACCCATCATTGGAACAAACATTTGGACCTACGGTCAACGGATTTAGACTTGTAGACAATCGTCTCATTCTGTTTGTGACCTAACTAAGTCTTTCTGAGTTCCATTCCGCAATTATGACTTTGTCACATTGCTAATCAAGTCTCTGCAAAATCTCGTTGTTGTGAATCGAGTTTCTGAGTAACCTCGTCACCTGAGAATATAGAAAATGTAACAAAGTCACACTCAGGAGGCCTCCTGAAGCGCTAGCACCAATTTAATAAACCGCCCGTTACTTAGAACACCGACTCAGCATGGCCTTTCCATTTTCCATTCCTACACACTGAATCTCTCGACCTGCCCTTGTGGGAAGTCCAGTTGAGTCTCGGGTCAATGGCAACTCCCCATAACATTGCATGCTGCTAGAATAATTGTGGTGGGATTAGTATGATGTGTTGTGTTGGTGGAGAGAGGGGCAGGATAGGACTGGCAGTGACAGTCTGGTGGTGCCACAGGTTATCAAGCTGAATCCAACGTGGCCGGGAAGCTCCCAGATCCTAGAAGTTGTATGTGGTCACTTTTCCTCCCCCACTACAAACGGTCTGAAGGAGGGTCCCGACCCGAAGTGTCACCTATCCGTGTCCTCCAGAGATGCTGCCTGACCCGCTGAGTTACTCCAGCACTTTGTGTCCTACCTAGAGATTGCATCACAGGGGAGATAGAGGAAAATAAAAGGAATCCTTCAAATGAACTGAAATAAAATCAGAAAATAAAATCGGTGCAGTTGCATTGGAAGCCTGGCGATCTAAAGTTATGGAGAGACCACTCCTCGTAACAATGCTCCCTGAGCGGGAATAAGAAAAGACCACAGTCAGGGGTGTGAGCGGCCTTGTGGAGGGGGGGGAACCAGTAGGGGAATAATAGAGCAGAGAATGCAATAGCCAATTGACAATATATACTGATGAGCAAGCAGATAAATACCTAGAGCTGGAGTAACTCAGGGGTCAGGCAGCATCTCTGGAGATAAAGTAATAGGTGAGGTTTTGGGTCGGATACTTCTTGAGAGTCATCTCTGGAGAAAAAGGATGGGCGATGTTTCGGGCTGGGTCTGATGGTGGGTCGCGATCGGAAATGTCACCCATAATTTCTCTCCACAGATGCTGCTTGTCCCGCTGAGTTACTCCAGCGCTTTGTTGGTGTAAACCAGCATCTGCAGTTCCTTCCTACACACTGATGAGCTAGTTAGGCCTGTTAACGAAGCATTATTACCAATTCACAGGCTGCCATCGATTCCAGGGACTCTCAGTCCTACAGGTAAAGACACAAAGTGCTGGAGTAACTCAGTGGATAAGGCAGCATCTCTGGTGGTAAAGGATGGGTGATGCTTCGGGTCGGAGCCTGAATAAGGTCACCCATCCATGTTCTCCAGAGATGCTGCCTGGCCCGCAGAGTTACTTCAACATTGTGTATCAAGGGAGAAGTTAGGGAGAGAGAAGAAAAATGTTAACAATTGCAACAGCAACAAACAGCCACATAGAAACATAGAAAATAGGTGCAGGAGGAGGCCATTCAGCCCTTTGAGCCAGCACCGCCATTCATTGTGATCATGGCTGATCGTCCCCAATCAATAACCCGTGGAGAGAAATAGGTCTGATTTTTCAAAAAGTGTGACATTCAATAGTAAGTTGCAAAGGCTGCAAAGTAATCAAGTTTCACTGTACATGCACATTGGTACATGTGACAATAAACAGACCTTGAAACCTTGAGTTCCCCAATGAGAGGGTAGGTACAGTTCTTCGAGCTTATATAGTAGGTATGTTACAAAGCCTACCTGAAGCGTCTTTGAAAATCTGCCGCTGAGGGTGTGCGCGATTTTGGCGCCGTTTAGAGGGGGCGGGTTTAAAACGCGATTTTCTCTAGGCTGTTCAAATCGAAGATGTTCAGCCTAGTTAATTATTAACGAAAAATCGCTGGAAGACCCCGTCGCAAAAGCTATTATTAGGTTTAAAGGCCTCGTAAAATAGTTATAGTAGTTTAAAAATCAATCTCTAAACCCGTGACCGCCACCAACCGCAGGGTCTCATAAAGCAAATAGCAGAAGGTGGGCTGTATATTTTTACATTAAAAAGGGCTTCTAAAGATCCCTTTATACAAAGTTTAATATTGCGAGTAGCTCAATTTGGGCCCATTATATCGCGCAGTATTTTTCTGGGCATTTGGGGCACAAATCTACCGCAATGTGAACGTTCTAAACCAGCGCGTTCCACAGGGACCCACTGGAAAGCTGATTTAAATGGGCATTTATTTACAGCAATTGAACACTGAATTCCTTCCATTTGGCCTATAAATTAATGTAAATGAGATTTTAAAATCATGTTTTATTGTGAATTATTTGTGAATATTATTTGGACATTTAGGCTATTTAAAAATGTTAATCATTTATTAAGAAATGGATAGATGTTTAGATCTAGTAATTGAAGTCTGAAATTAGCTACAATTAGGTAACTAACTAATTATATGCTTTAATTTCAGGTCATCCAAGTAAGATTATTTTATATTTGTTTCAGAATGCTTCAATCTATGATAACTGAAAATTTCATTCAGTTCTCTTAATTTTTAAGAAAGTTATGGGCTTTTGACTGTTCACGATCACAACTTTTTTGTTATGTCCATAGAAAATCAATAGGGAACAAGATGCTCATTTCCCAGTATGAAAATGGCCATAACTTTTTAAATACTTGAGATATGAAAGTGAATTAGGTGTCAAATTAAACTTATTTTTATGTTTTATCTGATGGGATAAATTACAGACTTGATTTTTAAAATCTCAAAATTTTGTAACATTGCTATATATAGGGCATCATTGGAGCGATGCTGGAAGCTGTAGATTGAAAAGTCAGAGTTGGGGAGGGGTGGAGAATTGAAGTTACAGGAAGACTGGAAGGGCAGTGTTACCTGGAGCGACAGGATGGAGGTGTTGTGCAGATCCCTTTGAATTGCCCATCCTCCTTCCTTATCTTAGACCAGGTATCCAATGCAGTCTATAGTGTAGACTGGGCTATAACCTTCGCTGAACACCTTCGCTCTGTCCGCCTTCTTCTTCTTACCGAGTCCACACACAAGATTAGACGTTGTCCAGCCAGAGCTGAACACACTTCTCGGCATCTGCATATAATGGTGTCTGTCTTGTCGCTTCTTGTGATTCTTGTGCATGGTGGTGGAACGATTGGTGGAAGCAGGGCCGCGACGTGAACGCTCTTTCCTTGACCCCTCTCAGTCCGCCTGAACCTACCTGACCTCCCGATTGCTAAACACTTTAATTCTCCTTCCCATTCCCACACAGACCTTTCCGTCCTAGGTCTCTTCCATTGTCAGAGTGAGGCTAAATGCAAATTGGAGGAACAGCATCTCATATTTCGCTTGGGCAGCTTACAGCCCAGTGGTATGAATATTGATTTCTTTAACTTCAAGTAACCCCAGCATTCCCTCCCTACCCATCCCTCCCCACCCAAGTCGCACCAGCTTCTTGTTTTCACCCAACAAACAGCTAGCAATGGCCTGTTTCTTTCATCATCGTTACTTTTTTTGCATATCTTTCATTCATTGTTCTTTATCTCTCTACATCATCATCTATATCTCTCGTTTCCTTATCCCTAACCAGTCTGAAGAAGGGTCTCGACCCGAAACATCATCCATTCCTTCTCTCCAGATATGCTGCCTGTCCCACTGAGTTACTCCAGCATTTTTTGTCTCTCTATGGTTTAAACCAGCATCTGCAGTTCCTTCCTACACTGTAGTGTTGACTGTCAGCTTCCAGTGTGGACAGGGAGTGGTGTCTCCAAGTGCTGTTCCACCCTCCCTCCCAAGATCAAGAGTGTCGTATTGTCATATGTCCTGAAGGAACAATAAATCTCTACTTGCGGCAGCGCAACAGATATGCAAAACCATAGGCCGTATTATGTAAAACCCGTGATAAATAACGACAAAAAAAGTTCAGTAGATACAAAAAAAAACAAAGGGGTAAGCCATTTAGAACGGAGACGAGGAAACACTTCTTCATGCAGAGAGTTGTGAGTCTGTGGAATTCTCTGCCTCAGAGGGCGGTGGAGGCTGGTTCTCAGGATACTTTCAAGAGAGAGCTAGAAAGGGCTCTTAAAGATAGCGGAGTCAGGGGATATGGGAAGAAGGCAGGAATGGGGTACTGATTGGGGATGATCAGCCATGATCACATTGAATGGTGGTGCTGGCTCGAAGGGCCGAATGGCCTACTCCTGCACCTATTGTCTATTGACTATTGAGACAGATACATACACAATATAGTGCAAAGTCAACAACAGTGTCCCCAAGTCTACATAGCTCGGAGCCTATTTGGAGGTTGCAGTGTTTAATAGTCTGATTGTCTCAGGCAAGAAACTGCTCCTGAACCTGCACCTTATAGTTTTCAGGCTCCTGCACCTTCTTCCCGATGGTAGGAGTGAAATGAGTGTGTGGCCAGGGTGGTGTGGGTCTCTGGTGATGCTGGCTCCAATAGACCCCTTTGATGGTGGGGGAGGTCAGCATTCGTGATGGACCGGGCAGTGTTCACCACTTTTTGCAATCTTCGTCGTTCCTGCGATTTGAGATGCCAAACCAGGCCATGATGGATGCGACCAGGCAATATGCTCTCCACTGTACATTTGCAGACTTCAAGAGCGCATTCATTGACATACCGAATCACCAGAATCTTCTGAGGAAGTAGAGGCGTTCTGATGAGCAAACGGCTTCCCCAACAATACCCCAAGAGGCAAGTTTGGTTGTGCATTGGGTTTTGTGCTCAAGGTGGGAGTGAGGGAGGCCTGGTGCGGTTAATAAATCACCACATACACACATGGCCAAGACATTAAACAAGCTGCTGGCTGAGTCCCACAAGTGATCAATTAACCTGATACCGTCTCACCATATCTCACACTTAGCACTGGCTAACTCTTCTCATTGATCATTGAGAGCTCAGGTTATGGATTGCTGTCTCAGCCGTGAGTAACTGTACTCCAGCAGGCTTTGTCGTGCAGTGTGAGGGCTCTGGGAAGTAGCGGCCCAGAGGAATCTTCGCACCAACCTGTCCAGCTTTTTGTGTCTATCTTCAGTTTGAACCAGCATCTGCAGTTCCTTTCTTCTCATCCCACCTCACCTCCAGGTTTTGGAATCTCCAGTCAGAATATGTGTGTGTGTGTGTAGTTAGAGCGCGTCCTGGCATCTGATTGCCTGAGTCTCCCCGCAAACATGGGAGCACCGTGCGCAGTGGGTAGAGTTGATGCCTCACAGTGCCAGAGGTCCCGGGTTCAATCCTGACCTCGGGTGCTGTCTGTGTGGATCTTACACGTTCTCCCTTTGACAGTGTGGATTTCCTCCAGGTGCCTCAGTTTCCGCCCATATCCTAAAGGGTTTGTAGCTTAATTGACCTCTGAAAATCACACTTAGAGTGCAGGGAATTACATCTAAGGAAATAGAAGACACAATAAACTCACTTAAGAATGGAAAAACACCAGGACCAGACGGATTCAGTAATGAATTTTATAAATGTTTTTACGACATAGTTACACCACGTCTACAGAAAATGTATACATACGCATTTAAAGAACAAATCTTACCTGAAACACTAGCAGAATCAACGATCACATTAATACTTAAAAAAGATAAAGATATAGAAGAACCAGGCTCATATAGAGCTATTGCTTTGTTAAATACGGACCAAAAAATATTAGCGAAAACACTAGCTAGAAGACTGTCAATATGTTAGTAAATTAATAAATGAGGATCAAACGGGATTTATACCTAAGAGACATTCATTTAATAACCTGAGACGTCTGCTTAACATAATGCACTCTCACAAATCTCAAGAACAAGAGTTAGCTATCATTTCATTGGACGCAGAAAAAGCGTTTGATCAAGTAGAATGGGATTATATGATTAAAGTATTGCAAAAATTTCAAATGGGAGAGAACTTCATGCATGGATAAAATTATTATATAACAAACCCACGGCTAGAATATTAACTAATAATATACTATCTACGAAATTCCAATTAACAAGGGGCAATAAACAAGGATGTTCATTATCACCGCTGTTATTCGCTCTGGTAATTGAACCTTTAGCTGAAAAAATGAGAACACACCCGGATATTTACGGTTATAATGCTAAATATTCAAATAACAAAATATCCTTATATGCAGACGATGTATTACTGTATATCACAAAACCCCAAATCAGTATACCAAACATATTAAATCTAATTGAGGACTTTGGATCTTTCTCAGGATACAGAATAAACTGGAACAAAAGTGAAATTATGTCGATAAAACCGAAAGACTCAACACATCTCTTGAAATTCCCCTTTAAAATAGCCCCAGAAAAATTTAAATATTTAGGAATTGAAATCACTAGAAACTATCACGCTATGTTTAACGCCAATTATAGCCCCTTACTTGAGAAACGAAATAATCTATCAAATTCTGGAAAACGCTGTCTTTAATAGGTCGAATAAATGCTATAAAAATTATCTTTTTACCACAAATCCTATATTTATTTCAATCAATTCCAATATATCTTCCAAAAAAGTTTTTCAAAAAACTAGACTCAGACATTACAAATTTTATATGGGATTATAAATCCCACAGAATACAAAGAGCACACCTTAGTAAATCAAAAGAGATGGGTGGGATAGCGTTCCCTAATTTTATGTACTATAATTGGGCAGTAAATATTAAAAATATGATTCACCTGCTGGACAATTCTGCCCAGAAGGTGGACTGGATTGTAATGGAGAGAGAGGACTGCTCTCCGTGTAATACAGGAGCGACTCTCCTCTCACCAATGAATCTGAATAACAAAAATTATAATAAAAATCCAATAATACATAGCACAATTAGAACTTGGAAACAAATAAAACAGAATCTAAAATTAAGAAATCTATCTCTTTTAATGCCAATAGTCAATAACCCGTCGTTTAAACCTTCAATTATAGATAAATCATTTACACAATGGGAAAGAATGGGAATCAAAACGCTCGGAGACTTGTATGAATTAGGAAAATTATTATCATTTCAACAATTACAACTGAAATATAATTTGAAAAATAATCAATATTTTAAATATCTTCAAATCCGTGACTATCTGAAAAAATACACAAAAGACTATCATAACATGTCCCCAGACTTATTGGATGAAGCCATGAAGACAAAGGCTGAATCAGCAAATCTAATATCATACTTATACAACATTATTTTAAATATAGAAATACCTACAACCGATGGTAGAAGAGACTGGGAACAAGAACTAGCTATAAAAATTTCAAAAGAGAGCTGGGATAAACACTTACTATATGTGCATAAATGCCCGATCAACGTACGACATACTCTAATTCAATATAAAACATTACATAGACTATATTATTCAAAAACTAAAATAAATAAACTTTTCCCCAATGTCTCACCCATTTGTGATAAATGTCAGTCACAAGAAGCTACTATAGCGCACTCTTTTGTTTTTTGTATAAAAATCCAAACATTTTGGAACGAAATATTTGAAATCTTCACAAAATTATTTAAAATAAAACTTGTACTAAAAGCAGAATGGATCATTTTTGGAATATCGGAAGGTAACCCCGAATTAAACGTGTTTCAAAAGAAGTTACTTAATTACGGGCTAATAATGGGAAAAAAGCTTATACTCAAATTTTGGAAAAATGCTCCAATACCAACAATAAAAATGTGGATTTCAAACATGTTCGAAACACTACACTTGGAAGAGATGAGACTCCTCCTAGCAGGCAAAGCAGACCACTTCCAAAAGACGTGGTCTGCATTTATGGAACTATTACAAGCATAAGGTGCAATAGTAATTTAAAATATAAATGGTACCAGGATCATTAAAAATAATTTTTTTTTTTTTAAACACGGTTGGTATATCCTTTTTTGCGAGTTTTGTGTTACAGTAGAGCGATTGTTTTTCCTTTTTTTTTCTTTTCTTTCTAGGGTCTTATTTCCTTTCTTTACTTCCTTCTCTAACTTCTTCCCTAAGGGGCTTTCTTTTCCCAGCACTTTCCTGCACCTTCACGATTCTTGCTCACTTTCCTTACTTCTTTTATTTCTATCTTTTTTAAAGCTCGAAAAACGAAATGGTACAACAAATGTAATAAGATATATCTGATGTGTATTATTGTAATTTACTGTACTTCTAATAAAAATAAAAAATAAATTAAAAAAAGAGTGCAGGGAAAGGATACGAAAGTGGGATAACATAGAACTGGTGTGATCAGTGGATCAGTGGTCAGCATGGTCTTGGTGGGCCGAAGAGCCTTTTATCATGCTGTATCTTTCATCCAATCAATCAAATGTGTGTGGATGTGAGTCTGTGTGTGTGTCTGTGTGGTTATGTGTGCATGAGTGTGCGTTTTTATGTGTTTGCATGTATGTGTGTGTGTGAGAGTGTGTGTGTGAGCATGTGTGCGTGTGTGAGCATGTGTGTGTGTGAGCGTGTGTGTGTGTTTGCATGTGTGCATGTGTTGTGCATGTGTGTGTGTGTGTGTGTGTGTGCTTGTGTGTGTGTGTGTGTATGTGTTTGCATGTGTGCGTGTGTGCTTGTGTGCATGTGAGTGTGTGTGAGCGTGTGTGTGTTTGCGTGTGTGCTTGTGTGCGTGTGTGCATGAGCGTGTTTGCATGTGAGTGTGAGTGAGCGTGTGTTTGCGTGTGTGATTGTGTGTGCGTGCGTGTGTATGTGTGTGTGCGTGCGTGAGTGTGTGTGTGTGTGAGCATGTGAGTGTGCGTGTGTGTGTGTGTGAGTGTGAGCGTGTGTGTGTGAGTGTGTGTGCGTGAGTGTGAGTGTGTGCTAGGGGTCCCGTATTAGCCAGGACATTAGCCGGGACATATTGGGCTGAATTGGTTTGTCCCATACGGGACTGCCCTTGTCCCGTATTTGACTGCTACTACTACTCAGGTCGAGGGGACTGTCGGATCAGAGTGCCACGTCCGGCCCCGCCTCACCCGTCTCAACATAGTGCAGCCCATGGAGTGCAGCAGCAGCACCTCGCCAGTGGCCCCATCGGTCGGCAGCCCGGCCAGCTGTCCGACTTTCGGACCTTCGATTACCACCGACACCACCACCCCTCCTTCTCATGGCCCATCATCGGTTCATGAGTTGGATGGGGTGCCGGACTTTGCACACAAAGCCCACCCGTGCCAAAACTCTTCAGCTGGCCCGCCGGCTGGGCTTTGTGTGCAGTCCAGCACCCGGGCCGACTCATCATTCACCCACTCATGGCCGAGTCGGTCAACGAATTGCCGTCGGGAATTTGTCCCTTATTTTGACCTTTTGTCCCTTATATGAGAGTGAGAAAGTTGGCAACCCTAGTGTGTGCATGTGCGTGCGTCTGAGTGTGAGTGGGTACTGAGTCTATGCAGCAGAACCTGGTCACCAAACCTGTTGGACCTCCTTTCCATTGGACCCAGACCTCACTCTGAGAAGCCCAAAAACATTGGAGTGGTCACAAATCATCACCAAGCCTGAGAGTCTGCCTGGACAATGAAGAATACGGTTTTGGATTCATCCTGTAGTTGATTCCTCCTGCAAGCAAGCTCGCCACGACCCGCGGCAGTGTGATTCATTCACAAGAACAGCCTTCACTCGCCAAAACCTCTCTGACTGAACCTGCCAACCCTTGGTCTCAGTTACCTGAAGGTCAATTGGACAGGTACATGGATAGGGAAGGTTGAGAGGGGTATGGACCAAATGCAGACAGAATAGGACTAACGTAGATGGGGTATCTTGGCCGGGATGGGCAGGTTGGGCCGAAGGGCCTGTATGATTCCATGAGAAGAGCAGCAAGTGCCTGCATCCCCTCTCAGTGGCACATTATGCTGATCTGGAAATATATGCGCTTCACTTGATCACTGCTGGATCTCAAATATGGAACTCCCCCCCCCCCCAACAGCGCTGCTGCAGTACCTGATCCAGGAGGATTGGAGTGGTGCTAGATGGTGGCTCACCATTACCCCACAAAGGGACTCAGGAATGGGCTGTAGATGCTGACTTTCCCACTGATGCTTAGATCCCTTGAGCGAAGGCAAAAGGGAGAAGTCAAGAAAATGGGGGTATCAATAGATCAGCCATGAGCGGATAGCGGAGCAGACTCGATGGGCTGAATGGCCTAATTATGCTCCTATGTCTTATGGCCTTAAGGTCTTCCGGTCTTATGAAGTGGATGAATAAATATCAAAAACAAGCAGATATTTTGGGCCATATCTCATACCCAATAAATCACCAGGAAAGAAAGTAGGCAAATAATTATGTTTAACTTCAGGTAAAACTATCCCCCAGAAGAGTCAGGAGCAGATGAAAATTGAAGGAAATTCTTGCTATTGTGCTAAACATTGTATTTGATGCAGGCTTTGATTGCAGTTCTCTGTTTTCTTAATTGCACTTATTGAATTTTGAACTTAATTCATGCAGTAGAAACAGTTTGCAATAAGATAGTTCATCAAGTATTCCGCCCATCTATTCTTTGTGGTTTCACTGCAGGGGATATGATCATCGCCACTTATTTTAAAATTCACATCCAGTTTAGTTTATTGTCACATGTACCGAAGTACAGGGAAAAGCTTTCTGATGCGTGCTAACCAGTCAGCAGAAAGACAACACATGATCACAATTGATCCATTTACAGGGTACAGGTGACTTCCGAGTCACACCAACATAGGTAGCTCACTGACCGGCATGGTGGCGCACCGGTAGAGATGCTGCCTTAACAGTACCAGAGACCCAGGTTCGATCCTGACTACGGGTGCTGTCTGTACGGAGTTTATACGTTCTCCCTGTGACCGCGTGGGTTTCCCCGGATGCTCCGGTTTCCTCCCACACTCCAGAGACTGAGCTGAGTTTAGTTTTGTTTATTGTCACATGTACCAAGGTACAGTGAACAGCTTTTGTTGTGTGCTAACCAGTGGAAAGACAATACATGATTACAATCGAGTCATCTACACTGTACCGAAGATACATGATCAAACCAGTAATGTCTGATCAAAGATAGTCCGAGGGTCTCCGATGAGTCACAATGAGTTTGTGCGTTAATTGGCTTTGGTAAAGGTTGCCTGGTGTGTAAGATAGTGCTAGTGCACGGGATCGCTGGTCCACGCGGACTTGGTGGACCACAGGGCCTGTTTCCGCGCTGTTTCTCTAAACTAAACTCAACTAAACTAGTCATACAGTAAGTACTGAGTTCGATTGTGTGATGGTTATATTAATGGACTGGAAAACCTGAACTCTGAAGAAAAAATGCAAGGAAACAGGAGCTCAATTAATGCCAGCTTGGGGAACTGAGTACAGTCTATGATAAAATCTAAAGAACACTGAAATGTAAAGATATCTTTTAAACTGACACAAACCCAAATATTTCATCTAATGTTCCCCTTTGGTCTGAACTGCAAACTATTCTGCAACTTTAAATAAATGTTGTTACGTCTTGTTATTTGTGCAATTGGTTCTTGCCATATGATATTCACTGCAAGACCACCCAGGTTTAATGTCTGTGTCGTTCTATCCTAATAGGTTAAAATTGCCTGTATATTAAATAAACAACTGGCTTCCAAACTGTCTTCAGCGCCAATAATGGAAACAAAATCGTCGTATTGATTTTTTGACAGCTCTCCATCATATCTGTAATAGTTAATGTGAAGAATAAGCCTTATAAATAGTTGATATATGGCAATAGTGGATGTTTTAACAGAGGCAGTATGTACTTTACCTGCAGTGAGATCATACAGTAGCAGAGATTTTTACGGACATTTTCAACCTCTCACTTCTGAGGTCTGAGGTCCCCACCTGCTTTAAAAGGGCATCAATTATACCGGTGCCCAAGAAGAGTAAGGTGACATGCCTCAATGACTATCGACCAGTGGCACTAACGCCGGTGGTGATGAAGTGCTTTGAGAGGTTGATCATGGAGCAAATCAACTCCTACATCGACAAAAACCTGGACCCACTGCAGTTCGCGTACCGCCACAACAGATCAACGGTGGATGCGATCTCGCTGGCCCTCCACTCCGCACTGGACCACTTGGACAACAAAAACTCATATGTCAGGCTGTTATTCATTGATTACAGCTCGGCATTTAACACAATCATCCCCTCCAAACTGGTTACCAAACTCGCAGAACTGGGTCTCTGTGCATCCCTCTGCAACTGGATCCTTCACTTCCTCGTCCACAGATCACAGTCTGTTCGTATTGGTGGAAATGTGTCAGCCTCAATAACAATCAGCACGGGAGCACCTCAAGGCTGCGTGCTCAGCCCCCTGCTGTACTCACTCTATACCCATGACTGCGTAGCGAACCACAGTGCGAACTCCATCATCAAGTTCGCTGACGACACCACTATTGTGGGGCGTATCACTGATGGGGATGAGTCAGAGTACAGAAGAGAGATCGAGCAACTGTCCATATGGTGCCAGCGCAATAACCTGGCCCTCAACACCAGCAAAACCAAGGAACTGATTGTGGACTTTGGAAGGAGTAGGAGGGGGACCCACAGCCCCATTTATATCAACGGATCGATGGTTGAAAGGGTCAAGAACTTCAAATTCCTGGGCGTGCACATCTCTGAAAATCTTTCCTGGTCCGAGAACACTAACGCAATTATCAAAAAAGCTCATCAGCGCCTCTACTTCCTGAGAAGATTACGGAGAGTCGGATTGTCAAGGAAGACTCTCTCTAACTTCTACAGGTGCACAGTCGAGAGCATGCTGACCGGTTGCATCGTGGCTTGGTTCGGCAATTTGAGCGCCCTGGAGAGGAAAAGACTACAAAATGTAGTAAACACTGCCCAGTCCATCATCGGCTCTGACCTTCCTTCCATCGAGGGGATTTATCGCAGTCGCTGCCTCAAAAAGGCTGGCAGTATCATCAAAGACCCACACCATCCTGGCCACACACTCATCTCCCTGCTACCTTCAGGTAGAAGGTACAGGAGCCTGAAGACTGCAACAACCAGGTTCAGGAATAGCTACTTCCCCTCAGCCATCAGGCTATTAAACCTGGCTCGGACAAAACTCTGATTATTAGCAACCACTTTCTGTTATTTGCACTACCAGTTTATTTATTCATGTGTGTATATATTTATATCATGGTATATAGACACATTTATCTGTTTTTGTAGTAAGTGCCTACTATTTTCTGTGTGCTTAAGCAAAGCAAGAATTTCATTGTCCTATACAGGGACACATGACAATAAACTCACTTGAACTTGAACTTGAGATCATAGCTTACAATGTAGAGGCAATGAACTGGGTGGCACGGTGGCGCAGCGGTAGAGTCACTGCCTCACAGCACTAGAGACCCGGGTTCGATCCTGACCACGGGTGCTGTCTGTATGGAGTTTGTACGTTCTCCCCAGTGAATGCGTGGCTTTTCTCCGGGTGCTCCGGTTTCCTCCCACACTCCAAAGACATTCAGGTTTGTAGGTTTGTCAGGTTTGTCAGGTTTGTATCGGTAAAATTGTAAGTGGCCTCTAGGACGTGTAGGATAATATTGGTGTGCGGGGATCGCTGGTCGGCGCAGACTCGGTGGGCCGAAGGGCCTTTCTCCGCGCTGTATCTCTAAACTAAACTAAACGGCAGATGCTGGTTTACAAAAAAATACACAGGTCTCAGCAGGTCAGGCAGCATCTCTGGAGAACACAGATAGGTGACGCTTCGCGTCAGATCACTTCTTCAGACATACCATGATGTATACGCCTTGCTCTTCACGCCTGGCCCGTCTCGGGGAAAGTAATTGGAAATCATTTTGCAAACGCAAGTTATATTTTTGTTCTAATCCTCATCCAAGCAGAAAATCTATATCATCATATCCTGCGGAAAAGCAGAATAATTTAAATATTTATAGCATTTTGTTTGAAATATGAATGGATTTCTGAAACGTTGCAAAATCTCCCAAGAATGCTCTCGTGGGTCCCTCTATGCAGGGATTCTCCCCCTCTACATTGGGGACCTGGGGTGGAGGGTATTGCACCGAGGAGTTCCACTTTTGCGGGCTGGAAGAGTCTGTGTACCACGTGTACATGGAGTGCGTGAGGCTGCAGTCACTGTTTGAATACCTAAAGGGGCTGCTCATTGCCTTCTGGCTGCATTTTTCACCCACCATCCTCATCTTTGGACAACCTTTATTTCCCCTTATTAAGGGGAAATGGCATGATATTGTCTAGGACAGCTTAATTTGGGGGCTGAACTCAATGTACAATTCCAACGGCGGAAGTCAATAATATTCGGGCCACCTTAGGTGGCAACGAGAATTTAAGGTATCCCATTTTTGATACCTTAAAATCACTCTTTTTTTAAAATTATAATTCACTGTTATATGGTTTACTTATTCTGTTTTTTCTATGTATTTTTCAACGCACTTCTTTTTTCTTCCTATGGAGGTTCAATAGACGGAGGAGATGTAAAATAACATTAATAGGGGATGGTTACCCCACACCCAAAACCTCAAGGTATTTAACCACACCACATGAATTAAAACTAGCAAAACTAATTAAGAATGCAAGACATTAGGGGAAAAAGGAATGGAGGAATCACATTTTGTAGTTGGAACATTAGGGGTGCGAACGATCCAATTAAAAGGGGTAAGATTATGGCTCAATTAAAATCTTTAAAGGTGGATATTGCGTTTTTACAAGAAACGCATGTGAAATTACAAACACAGATGAGGCTAAAAGCAAATTGGATAGGCCAAACTTATTATTCGTCATTTACTTCTAAAGCTAGAGGTACGGCTATTATTATTCGGAAAGGTATACCATTTATATCAAAGAACACTATATCTGATAAGGAAGGAAGGTACACTATAGTGGCAGGAGAAATCTATTCTACACCACTGACTCTGATAAATATTTATGCACCAAATTTTGATAACCCCCAATTTTTTACGAAAATCACGGATATAATAGATGAGTATAATTACCAAAATGTAATATTAGGGGGGGATTTTAATTGTGTTATAGATACATATTTAGATAAATCAATAAAAGTAAGGAAGAGTTAGGTTAAATCTAAAACTAGTGAATTTTTAAACATATATATAAAAACCACTAATATAACAGACGTATGGAGAATAGTCAACCCTACGGGAAGGGAATACTCATTTTACTCAGCGGTACATAAAACTTATTCGAGAATTTATTATTTTTTAGTGGACACAAAATTAATTCCTTATACGATTAACGCTAAATATCACAATAGTATTATTTCTGATCACTCACCATTGACCTTTACTTTAAAACTAGAGGGAACGCCAGGTATAAAATCGTTTTGGCGTTTTAATACACAGTTAATTAATAATCCACAAGGTTATGAGTATTTAAAACAACAAATGAAATTCTTTTTTGATACAAATGAGACACCAGGCATTTCACCATCTTTATTATGTGAAACTTTTAAGGCATTTATACGTGGAGTTATAATCTCATATCAAAGTTACCAAAATAAAAAGAACTCCATAGAACAAGAGACTTTAGAAAAGGAAATTAAAATATTAGAATTAGATAACGCAAAAGACCCAACTATAGATAAACATAATAAGATCACATTATTGAAATTTAAACTTAATCGAATATTATCGGCAAGAGTAATAAGATTATTTCAGATCACAAAACAGGCACAGTTTGAATTTGGTGATAAACCACATCAACTTCTGGTTAGACAATTGAAGAAACAGGAGAAGGAAAAGACGATTACTAAAATCAAATCAGAGAATGGGGAACTATTAATGTTACCCCAGGATATTAATAAAAAGTTTGCCCAATTTTATCAAAACTTGTATACGTCTAAAACTAAAATAGAAGACAATATAATTGTAGATTTTTTAGATAATTGTAATCTGCCAAAATTGGATATTTTGGAACAAGAGGAATTAGGAGCACAGATCACAAGGGAAGAAATAAGTGAAACAATAAAAGAGCTGAAAAATGGGAAAACGCCAGGACCAGATGGTTTTAATAATGAATTCTATAAAGGTTTCCAGGAGTTAATGGTACCACGGTTATTTAAGTTATATAAATATGCCTTTACCGAAAATAAATTACCAGAAACATTAGCCGAATCCACAATTATGTTAATACCTAAAAAAGATAAGGACTTAGAAGAACCGGGCTCATATAGAGCCATATCACTCCTAAATACAGATCAGAAAATATTAGCAAGAACTTTAACAAGAAGATTGAGTAAATATATTAATAAATTGATAAATCCGGACCAAACGGGGTTTATACCTAAAAGACAATCATCTAACAATTTGAGACGCCTTTTTAATATAATGTATTCGTACAAAACGGAAAAGGAAGACTTGTCAGTTATATCTCTGGATGCAGAGAAAGCATTTGATCAGGTAGAAAGGCAGTATTTATACAAAGTACTCCAAAAATTTAATATGGGAGAGAATTTTATCAGATGGGTTAAATTACTATATGATAAACCAATGGCAAGAATACTAACTAATAATATATTATCTTCAAAATTTGAATTATCGAGGGGCAATAGGCAGGGCTGTGTTTTATCACCCCTGCTATTTGCACTTATGATAGAGCCGCTTGCTGAAAGGATAAGAAGGCATCCGGATATTCAGGGATATAATACTAAGGATACTATTAATAAAATATCACTATATGCAGATGATATACTTTTATATATTACAAACTCCCAAACGAGCATCCCGAATCTATTAAATCTAATAGAGGAATTTGGCTCTTTCTCCGGTTATAGAATAAATTGGAATAAAAGTGAAATTATGTCATTAAAACCCCAGAAAGCGAATCACCTATTAAAATTTCCATTTAAAATCGCAACGGAAAAATTTAAGTATTTGGGTATTCAAGTTACTAGAAGATATAAATCATTATTTAATGCTAATTTTATACCATTATTAAATACATTTGATTCACTGATTAAATTTTGGAGAACGCTCCCACTGTCACTAATCGGCAGAATAAACGCTATAAAAATGATAGCGCTACCACAAATAATATATTTATTCCAATCTATACCGATATATATACCAAAACACTTAAAAAAAATTAGACTTGAATATTTTTAATTTTATTTGGGATTATAACGCACATAGAATTAAAAGAAATCACTTGTGCAAACCCAAAGAGGTGGGGGGGGGTTTGCATTACCTAATTTTCTATACTATTATTGGGCAGTACATATTAAAAATATAATTTATTGGTTGGACAGTTCTGCTCAACAGTTGGAATGGATAAGAATGGAGAAAGAGGATTGCGCCCCCTACGATCTAGGAGCGATCATTTTTCCCCCAATAAAGCTGAATAATATGTTATATAAGAAGAATCCAATTATACAAAATACAATACGAATCTGGAAACAAATAAAATTAACTTTAAAATTAAGAAATTTATCAGTGTTAACACCAATAGTGAATAACCCAGTATTTAAACCATCTGGTATAGATAAAACATATAAACAATGGGAAAAAGTGGGAATTAAAAAGGTAGGTGATTTGTATGAATTGGGAAATTTATTATCATTTCAACAACTAAAATCAAAATTTAAATTGAATAACAATCAATATTTTAAATACCTACAGGTATGTGACTTTATGAAGAAATATATACCAAGATTCCAAAGTATAATTTTAGACCCACTGGAAGAAGTAATGAATATCAATGCGGAGTCAACAAAATTAATATCATACTTGTATAACAGTATTTTAAATATAGAATTACCATCAACAGAGGCAATTAGAGAAGACTGGGAAAAAGAATTAATGATAAAAATCTCAAAAGAAACATGGGAAAAATATTTGATACATATACATAAATGTTCGATCAATGCTAGACATGACTTAATTCAATTAAAAATATTACATAGATTATATTATTCCAAAACTAGGTTGAATAAATTTTATCCAAATATTTCTCCCATCTGTGATAAATGTCTTTCTCAAAATGCCAATATTACGCACTCATTTGTCTCTTGTTCAAAACTTTATAAATTTTGGTGTGATATATTTGATATATTCTCAAAGCTATTTAAGACAAAAATGGAACCTAACACTGAAATGATTATATTTGGAGTAAGTGGAGATGGGAACAAATTAAATACACACCAAAACTCATTTTTCAATTATGGGTTAATAACAGCAAAAAAACTTATACTTACATTTTGGAAAAATGCTAATATACCAACATTTAAAATGTAGATCAGTAATATGCTGGACACAGCACATTTGGAAGAAATGAGACTCCTCCTAATAGACAAACAAGACCTATTCTTAAGGAGTTGGTCCCCATTTATTGATTTCTTGGATTCATGTGGTGACATAGTATCATGAAAACCAACAGTTTCAGGTATGGGTGAAATATGATTTAGAATATTTAAAAAACCCCCATCTCACTGTGGCAATGGAATAATCTCCCTCCTGCTTTCCTTCTTCACTTATTCCTTCTCTTTCACGTTTTCTTTATCGATTTTTCACCCACACTCACTAATCTATTCTTCACTTTTCACAACCTCTTTTTCTTCTCTCCTTTCTCACTTCTCTCTTTAAAAAAAAAAAGGGAAGTTGTACAGAGAATGTAATATGTTAACATCGTTTTTGTGCCAATGCATTGTACTCACTTCTAATAAATAAAATATTAAAAAAAAAAAAAAAAACAATCTTTGGACAACCTGTGCGTAGGGGGGAGGGTAGGGCTGAAGATGTCCTGGTTGGGTTGCTCCTGGGCCTGGTCAAGCTGGCCATCCGCGAGTCAAGGCGCCAGGCAGTGGAGGGCTCTACCCGAGCCAGCCGCCTGCCCCTTTTCCAGGGATACGTCCGTGCTCGGGTGGGGTTAGAAAGGGAATACGTCCTGTCCACGGGCACCCTGAGGGAGTTCCGGGACCGCTGGGCACCGCAGGGTGTAGAATGTGTCCTCAATAAGGATTGTAACATAGTTGTATAGTAGGTTATTATGGATATATGTTTGTATTGTTTTATGGTGGTGGGTTCTGGCTTGTTTTATTGTGGTGTAATTATTATTTTTTAATAATTGAATAGATTTTTTGATTTAAAAAAAGAGTGCACTTGTGGTAGTGTGGGGAGGAGTCGGGGGCGTGGGGAGGGAGAGTGGGATGGGAGTGTTGGAGAATATTGTAGCTGGGTAATGTTGGGGTCTTGGGGCAGATTGCAGCATTGCTGGGTGCAGGGCGTGGCTAAGGGCAAGGAAGGAAGCAGGTTATCTTTAGGAGGATGGTGTATAATTCCTCCTGCACACCGCATTCTCACTCTGTGCCTCTGTGCTGCCTCTTGCAATAGAAAAACAGAAGAGGCAGAAGGGGGGTGACTAGTTTTAGAGTGAAGATAGACACAAAATGCTGGAGTACCTCAGCGGGACAGGCAGTATCTCTGGATAGAAGGAATGGGTGACGTTTCGGGTCGAGACCCTTCTTCAGACTGAGTCTGGGGAGAGGGAGACACAGAGACAAGGAAGTGTAAGTGACCAAAAGAGATGAGATTCAAGGAAAATGAAGAATAGATCATTGTTAACTTGGAGAAGGTGACAACAAACCAATCGGAGATAAAATGTAATCAGTGAGACGGTCAGACTGGTCATGGAACTGGGAAGGGGGAGGGATGGAGAGAGAGGGAAAGCAAGGACTGCTTGAAGTTAGAGAAGTCAATATTCATACCGCTGGGAGTGTAAATTGCCCAAGCTCAATATGAGGTGCTTGTCATGACGATGAGCCATGATGATGATATGTAAATAAGATGACCTCTGTATCAGATGACCTGGAGATCAGATCGGGTGGGGCTGTGTAAGCCAAGATGGAAGCTGTGACTGTGTGAGTTAATAAACACAGAGAACAACGAATGTAACCTCTTAATAATGTGTCCATATCATTACTACTTCACATCTGCGGCCAGAATGTGACATTGGCGACGAGGATATTTCGGACAATTCGGATATTTGAACATTTTGGATTCTGAATCCGTGGCTTCGAGCTGGTAAAAGATTTTTCTTTTAAAATGGTGGTTGCTGGAGCTGATTGCTTAGCACTGCGTGGAGTTGCACACTTCGATCCGACGGGTGATGCGAGTACCGTCACCGTGAAGTGGAATGCTTGGCTGGAGGAATTCGAAGCTTACGCTGACAGTAGAGGGCTCTTTCTTGGAGAGAGTACGCCGGGGCAGAAGGCGCAGCGGAGAGCGTTGCTTCTTTTCACCGCGGGGTCAGCAGTTCGAGAAATGTTTTAAACGCTCCCTGACACCGGAATGAAGGAGGACTATAAGAAAGCCGTTGATGCTTTAAACAGTCATTGTGTGGTGGTGCCGAACGCTACATTTCAACGCCATTTATTCCGTAAAACAATGCAGGAAGAGGGCGAGACTGTTGCTCAATTTGTGACGAGAATCAGGCAGGTGTCTGTAGGATGCAAATATGTGGCTGCTGATGTGGAAAACCAGATATTGGATCAGTTTGTCCAGCATTGCAGGTCAGACAAGCTCAGGAGAAGGCTGCTAGAAAAGGGGGATGAGTTAAACCTTAATGATGCTTTGTCGATTGCAGCAGCGCTGGAAGCAGTTGAGGGACATTTTCACAGCATGAAATTGCAAGATTCCAAGACTGGGCAAGTTAACCAGCTGTCCTACAGTAGACCAAGAAATAAGCCTGAACGCGAGATCGAGTGTTTCAAGTGGGGCAACAAGGGTCACATAGGGAAAGATGCATGTTGTCCAGCAAAAGGTAGAACATGTAGGAAATGTGGATCATTTTGCAAAGAAATGTAAAAGTAAGATCAAAGACAAGACAAGCGATTACAACAAGTCCAGTGAAAAGAAAGACAGACGTTGGCAGAAAAAGAGGGTTCATGTCCATCGCATAGAAGGTGATGTCAGAGATGATGAAGACAGTGATGAAGCTGGTGAGCATGCTGTTAAAAGGAATGATCAGTTTGCATTGAATGATAGCCATCACGAGAAAGTTGCAGTGACCATCGGAGGTGTTACAGTGCCAGTGATTGTAGATTCTGGTAGCAACAGCAACGTAATTGACAGATCACTTTGGGAATGCTTGAAACTGCAGAAATCCAAGTGCAGGTCAAGGAGGTGTAGTAGGAAGATATATCCATACACCGCAACTAAACCATTGCAGACCATTGGATGTTTCACGGCTAAAGTAGAAGTCGGAGATAGAGAAACTGAAGCAGAATTTGTGGTGATAGAGGAGAAGGGAGAACCTCTGCTGAGTAGAAAATGAGTAGTAAGTCTGAAGAAGGGTTTCGGCCTGAAACGTTGCCTATTTCCTTCGCTCCATAGATGCTGCTGCACCCGCTGAGTTTCTCCAGCACTTTTGTCTACCATTGATGAAAATGTCAAGCCAATAGCTCAACCGGTGCGGAGAACACCATTTGGACTTCGTGGAAAAGTAGAAGCTAAAATCAATGAGTTGATTGATCAGGACATTATTGAACCAGTTGAATGTTCAACACCATGGGTGAGTCCAGTTGTGATTGTGCTGAAACCCAATGATGACATTAGACTATGCGTTGACATGAGGAGAGCCAATGAGGCAATAATCAGAGAAAGATACCCAATTCCTATGGTTGATGAGGTGCTACAAGAGTTATCAACCAGTAAAGTGTTTTCCAAAATTGATCTCAAGTGGGAATATCATCAGTTGGAATTACATCCAGAGTCAAGAAAGGTGACAACATTCGTCACTCACTGCAGATTGTACTGATACAAAAGACTGATGTTTGGAATCAATGCTGCTTCCGAGATCTATCAGTACAAAATCCACAGAGTGATTCAAGGTGTACCAGGAGTAGCAAACATATCAGACAACATCATCGTCCATGCATCAAGTCGTGAAGAGCATGACAGGAGGTTGAAGCTAGTGTTGACTAAACTTCATGAAGCAGGTCCCACTGCGAATGAAGACAAGTGCAAGTTTGGCGTTTCTGAGATGGATTTCATGGGACACAGACTCACAAGTGAAGGGCTGAACCCAGCCAAAGCTAAAGTGAAAGCTATTGCAGATGCACGTGAACCTCAGAATGCAACCGAGTTGAGGAGTTTTCTAGGACTGGTCAATTATTGTGCAAAATTAATTCCTTATTTTGCTACACTGGCAGATCCACTGAGAAAGTTGACCAGGAAAGACTTACCGACAGGGAAAAGTCCAGCAGAAGCTTTGTTTAGAAGGAAAATTTGCACTAAAATACCAGAGGTGCGAGAGATGATGGAAGACCAGAAGCTGAGAGACTGTGACGCCGAAAAGAAAGGTGCAGCAAAATGGTATACTGACTTGAAACGAGGAGCCAGGCACTCTGAAATAATTCCTGGGAATGATGTGCTTGTGAGGTGAGATGATGGCGGTAAGATAGACACTACTTACCATTGCCAACCATACAATGTTGTATCGAGGAGCGGCAGCATGGTGACAGTCAAGTCTCCAGAAGGTGTTATCTAAAAGAGGAATATATCGCGCATCAAAAAGTACAAGTCCAGGGACACACAAAACGAGGTAGCCCAAATTCACCAAGAGTTACGGATCCAGAGGGGCCAGACGACCTTTCCGAGGTGGTGACCAGAGTTCCAGAGGCAGCAGAATTCTGCAACGCAGGTGGTGAGCAGAGTAGGTGTCTGGGTGAGAACACTTTGACAGATTCAACAGACTCTGATGCTTCTGTGCCAACTGGTAGACCAAAACGTGAAAGGAGAGTCCCCAAGCGATACGACGATTTTGTGTTATAGAGTATGATACTGTTATTATGATACTGTTTATGATAATATTGTTTATTATGAGCAAGGAGGTTATTAAGGGTACGAGAGTGTAAAAAGTTGCATTTGTTTTGTAGTTGTAATGCATCTGTCTCGTGAGGTATTGGAACACAAATGAAAATGCAAATATGTCTTGTAAGAATTTAATTGGGAAAATATATTAGAAAGAATACATGTTAATTTAAAGGTTAAGTCTGGTAAAGGAGGAATGTCATGACGATGAGTCATGATGATGATATGTAAATAAGATGGCCTCTGTATCAGATGACCTGGAGATCAGATCGGGTGGGGCTGTGTAAGGCAAGATGGAAGCTGTGATCGTGTGAGTTAATAAACACAGAGAACAACGATGTAACCTCTTAATAATGTGTCAATATCATTATTACTTCACATCTGCGGCCAGGATGTGACATTGCTGTTCCTCCAATTTGCGCTGGGCCTCACTCTGACAATGGAGGAGGCCCAGGACAGAAAGGTCAGCATGGGAATGGGAGGGGGAGTTAAAGTGTTTAGCAAAGGGGAAATCAGGTAGGTTTAGGCGAACTGAACGGGACCGTCCAGCGAAACGATCGCCGAGCCTGCGCTTGGTCGAGAGTGATGTCAGCTCATGCTATATTCATGTAATAGGGGCAGCACGGGTGTAGTTGCTGCCTTGTATCACCAGAGACTCGGGTTCGATACTGACCACTACTGAGTTTGTTGCTTCTCCCCGTGACCTGCATCGGTTTTCTCCGAGAACTTTGGTTTCCTCCCACACTCAAAAGACATACAGGTATGTAGGTTATTTGTCTTGGTGTACAGTAAATGTAACATTGTCCCTAGTGTGTGTAGCATAGTGTTAATGTGCAGCAATCACAGACTCGGTGGGCCGAAAGACCTGTTTCCTAAAGGGGCTGTCCCACTTGGGCGACCTAATTGGCAAGTTTAGAAGAGTTTGAAAAAATGACATGTTGAAGACCTCCTTCAACCTCCTTCAACTATGTTGAAGACCAGCTTCGACTAGCTACGGCTAGCTACGGCTAACTTCGGGAAAGTTGGACACCGAATAGTGGGGAGTGAAGACGGCCTCCTTCGATCTCCTTCGACCTCCCTTCAACCTCCCTTCAACTATAACAAAGACTACCTTCGACTACCCTCGATTACCTACGACTAACATGCCGACCTACTATCACCTACGACGACTGAATCCAGGAGTAAAAAAAGTATCGATTTTTTCCATAGCGACCTTCTTTTACTTGTGAGCATTTTTTAACATATTGAAAAAAACGCCGCGACCTAGCTGAGGCTTCGAGTACACGGAGACCACATTCGAGCATGAAGGATAGTTACGAAGACCTCCTACGACCTTGTATCGACCATGCTGTGAGTATGAGTTGAGGGCAAACTCGCCAGAATCGCAGATTAGGTCGCCCAAGTGGGACAGGCCCACTATATCTCTAAAACTAAACTGTACCTACTGGGTTTTGTCCAAAATTGCAGCGATCCAGTCTCCCAGGAATCATAGACAAGGCTCACCGATGAAGCTTGTACATTAGAGTGTTGAACCAGAGGTACAGACTGTAAAGGAACCCTCCAGATCAGTGGCAGAGAGATAAATGTCAAATGGAAAAATAGATTTGACTTAGAACAACCTTGGAAGAAAATTAGTGAAAATAGATTAGCCAATTAAAAAATGTGCTTTTATTGAGTGGAACTGAGAGTGCTTTCAATACGGCAATTTTGATTTTGAGTGATGCCTTTATGTTTAATATCATAGAGTTTAGAGAGATACAGCATGTAAACAGGCCCTTCAGCCCACAAGTCCGCGCCAACCTGTTCACACAAGTGCCATGTTATTCCACTTTCAAATCCCATTCTTCTACACAGCGGGCCAATTTTACAGAGGGCCAATAAAACTGCAAACCCGCACGTCTTTTGGATGTGGGAGGAAGCTGAAGCACTCGGAGGAACCCCACGGGGTCACAGGGAGAACGTGCAAACTCCACGTAGACAGCGCAGGAGGTCAGGATCGAACCCGGTTCTGTGGCGCTGTGAGGCAGCAGCTCTACCAGCTGTGCCACTGTGCCGCCTCTTGTTACAGTAAAACAGTCGAGGCAGAAGGGGAAGGGTGACGAGTTTGAGAGTGATACATCAGTACATCCTACATCAGTGTAACAGGGGCAGCTCAGCCTCGGTGAAGTGCTCTTATCCTGCGGTACGATTATTCCTGTGATCTTGCGAACGATGACGGAAAATTAATCTCCAACAACTCCACCGAGTGTGACCTTTAATTTCACTTGTTAGCCAAGACCGTCTGAATGCGCACATGGAAATAATTTGTATTGAGCTTGTTCTACATCTCCATCAGCCCTTTGATTGATTAGCGTTAGGCCGGGCTGACACCTCTGAGGGACAAGATTACAAGGGCACTTGTCACTCATGGTCGCGATTTTTGATGATATTTTCATATTCAATATAAGAACGGATAAACGCATCGGCCTTAATGTATTTTCGTCGGTGTTAATTAGTCTTCGTGCCCGAGCTACAGAATTGATGCAGGTCTGTGCTTTTATTTAATGATCCCTTTTCCCCTGAACTCCCCTGGTCAAAAGGCAAGCAGAATAAATGCCGAGCCTCCCGCTGTCAAACAGAACTGTTCAGTCACCAGGAAGTAAAAAAAAAGGCCATTCAGCATTTCGCCAACAATAGGCTTCTGGCTGGGATACACAGGCATGGGAAATACACTGAGTATAGACACAAAACGCTGGAGTAACTCAGTGGGACAGGCAGCATCTCTGGATAGGGTGACGTTTTGGGTCGAGACCCTTCTTCAGACTAAGGGTCTGGGGACAGGGAGACACAGAGACATGGAAGGGTGAGGCGTGAAAATGAGACATCAAAGAGGACGCGAATCAAGGTAAATGTAAAATAGACCATTGTTGAGTTAAGTTTAATTTAGAGATACAGCGTGGAAACAGGCCCTTCGGCCCACCCAGTCTACACCGACCAGCGATCCCCGCATATTAACACTATTCTACACACAGTAGGGACAATTATCTATATTTACCAAACCTATTTAACTACAAAGCTGTACGTCTTTGGAGTGTGGGAGGAAACTGAAGATCTTGGAGAAAACCCACACGGTCATAGGGAGAACGTACAAACTCCGCACAGAGTCCCTACAGACACCCCACACTCCCTATTGCTAGCTAGGGGAAGGAGACAATGAAGCATAAAAAGATAAAATGTAATCAGGAAGACAGTCAGACTGGTCATGGAACTAGGATGGGGGAGGGTTGGGGAGAGAGGAGAAGCATGGGGTTACTGGTCGGAGAACTAGGACCCTGTCTGAGCAAGATTTGTAAAACCGGTAAACAATACCATTTGCAGTGATTTTTGAGAATGATCAGTGAGAAGACGGCTATAATTGAGAACATGTGAGTGAGCTCATCTATCCAATATCTCCCAAGAGGCCACACCTCCATTGCTAATGCAGTTTTAAGCTCTGGAATAATTTTACGTAATTTAATTCAAGTTTCCAGCAGCTTCTCTCCACGACCCCGTTCTGCCGTTCTACATTCCAAGGGTGTCCCACAGGTCAGTTGGTGGGATTTCAGGTGCTAAAGAAACAGTGCTAAAGGCAGCTTCTTTGAAGAGCGTTGATAGGTGACGTTTCGGTTTGGGTCCTACTTCAGGGCCTTTCCAGTCTGAAGAAGTGACCCGACCCAAAACTCACCTATCGTAGTCTGAAGAAGGGGCCTGACCCGAAAATGTTTCCTATCCATTCTGAAGAAGGGTCCAAACCTGAAACCACACCTGCCCAGTCTGATGAAGGCTTCCGAACCAAAACATCACCTGTTGCAGTCTGATGAAGGGTCCTGATCCGAAACATCACCCTTCGTAGTCTGAAGAAGTTCCCAACCGAAAATGGTACCTATCCTCCATTCTAAAGATGGGTCCCAACACAAAACGTTACCTATCATAGTCTAAAGAAGAGTCCTGACCTGAATCATCACCTATCCATTCTCTCCTGAGATGCAACCTGACCCGTTGCTTACTCCAGCACTTTGTGGGGGGTTTTGTAAACCAGCTTCTGCAGTTGCCTGTATCCAATGTTTAATAGCCACTAGCTTGTAGACTTTAATTTGTGCTGTGGCACCGATGATTGATGTTGTAACCAAGCACTCAGTAATGCTCCACTAAAGTCGTGATATCACGGAGAGTCTTTGTAGGATTATTGAGAAAATAACGCTCTCTTTGGTGTAGGCCTCTTCTTGTATTGGCATAGACTTACTCTGACATTAGGCTCCGTTACGTGGCCTGATGTTCTCAAGACTGGGGTCCCTTTGGTGTGTTTCAACAGGCTAGCCAAAGTTATCACCATGACGAGGGACGGCACAGTGGCACAATGGCAGAGTTGCTGCCTGAAGGGCCTGTTCCACTTGGGCCGTCATTTTCGCGACAGGCCAGTAGTGACTGGCGCGCGATGGTCGCGTGCGGCATCATGCGTCCGCACAGCCGTCTGGAGTGCGTGACATCATTTGAAGATGGACACAAAATGCAGGAGTAACTCAGCGGGACCGGCAGCATCTCTGGAGAGAAGGAATGGATGATGTTTCGTGTCGAGACTCTTCTTCCGTCTGAGTTACTCCAGCGTTTTGTGTCTATCTCCAATCGTTTTGACCCCGCACTGAGAGTAGGAGTGGGGGCGGATCCGGTTCCGCAACAGCCGTTAGCCCCAGGCCGAGCTTGGCGACCGTTTGTCTGCTTCTGCTGCTGTTGGAGGTGAGACGTAGCTCTGCGCCAGGGTCTTGGGCCTGTCTCACTTTCTCACTTTGTCCGTCAGTTACGCGACAGGCCGGCGGCGCGCGAAGATTTTGTTCAGGATGAAGTCTACACTCCTCCACGCCACTCCATGCGCCCGTCCCGCGCTACCCACGCACTAGCCACTCGCTACCCACACGCTACTCGCATGCTAGCAGGTCGCGTAAATGGCGCGCGAAGGACAGCCAAGTGGGACAGGCCCTTCACAGACCTGAGTTGGATCCTGACTACTGGTGCTTGTCTGTACGGAGTTAGCACGTTCTCCCTGTGACCAGCATGTGTTTTCTCCGGTTGCGTCGGTTTCCTTCCACACTCCAAAGGCTAATTGGCTTTGGTGAAAATTGTAAACTGGCCCTAGTGTGTAGGATAGTCTTAGTGTGCGGGGATCACTGGTCGTCACGGACTTGGAGGACCAAGAGGCCTGTTTCCGCGCTGTATCTCTAAACTGGTTGGCATACTCGAGGAAAGACAGGATTAGACTGGAGAGACTGCAGAGAAGATTCACTGGGCGGAATATTTCCGTCATGTGGAGAGGTGGGATGGGGCAAATAGTTTTTTCTTGGAGCGGAGGTAATTGAGGGGGGTCTGCCAGAGATACATGGAGTTATGAGGGGCTTTGGCAGGGGAGACAGTCGCATGTCAGCTCCAGTTCGACTCTAAACAGCAAACCGAGCACATACACAATGTAGACATAGAATCTGTGTTGGCAACATGTCGAAAACTCAGATAGATACTCAGTGTAGTTTAGTTTATTGTCATGTGTAACGAGGTACATTTTGTTGCATTCTATCCAGTCAGCAAAAAGAGTATACATGATTACAATCAAGCTGTCCACAGTGCATAGATACAGGGTGAAGAAAATAATGTTTAATGCACGATAAAGTCCAGTATATTCCAATTAAGGATAATTCTAAGGTCTCCAATTATGTAGATAGTAGCTCAGGATGGCTCTCTAGTTGTTGGTAGGATGGTTCAGTTGCCTGATAACAGCTGGGAAGAAACTGTCCCTGAATCTGGAGGTTTAAGAAGGAACTGCAGATGCTGGAAAATCGAAGGTAGACAAAAATGCTGGAGAAACTCAGCGGGTGAGGCAGCATCTATGGAGCGAAGGAAATAGGCGACGCAGCGTCGCCTATTTCCTTCGCTCCATAGATGCTGCCTCACCCGCTGAGTTTCTCCAGCATTTCTGTCTAGCCCCAAGCAGAGGACTTCCGACCTTCCTTTATCTGACAAAAATGAGTTTCTCCAGCATTTTTGTGAATCTGGAGGTGTGCTTTTTCACACTTCTGTACCTCTTGCCTGATGGGAGAGGGGGGAAGAGGGAGTGACCGGGGTGCGACTCGATTATGCTGCTGGCCTTGCCGAGGCAGCGTGAGGTGTAGATGGTGAATAGAAACAAGGTTGGTTTGTGTGATGGTCTGAGCTGCATCCACAATTCCCTGCAATTTCAATGGTTCTGCTCCCAAACCAGGCTGTGATGCATCCCGATAAAATGTTTTCTACGGCATATTTGTGGAAGTCGCAGTGGGTTGGGAACATGCCAAACCTCCTAAGCCTTCTCAGGAAATGTTGTAATAGTACTGACAGTTTCGCTGCATGTTCAACCCGAAATAATCAACAATCAGTTATTGGAGTGTGACATAGTGAATCTGTCATAGACGATGCATGTGTATACGCAGTACATTTAAAGATGATTATTTCCCAATGATCAATATTCGATCTTGATTTGATACAATTGCAGTAATTAAGCCACAATCATAGATGCATCAGTGTTCAAATGGTCAACTGAGATAGCCAGCGATCACCTCGCACACTGGCACTGTCCTACACATTAGGGACAATTTACACTTTTTACCAAAGCCATCACTGGGAGAACGTACAAACTCCGTACAGACAGCACCCGTAATCAGGATCGAACCTGGGTCTCCAGTGATGTAAGGCAGTAGCTCTACCGCTACGCTACCCGTATTATTCTGTGCTGGTTTGATGTGGGTACTCAGATTTCAAAGTGGGGTATATCATTCAAAGAGAGATCAGATCCTGACTGCAGAAATTCAATGTCAGGCTGATTCTTGCGGAGAAATAGTGAAACTGTAACATGTAACCAGTGCAGAATGTCTTTAAATTACGTGGAACCCAATGCCAAATAGATATATCAAAACTATAAGTGAAGGGTCGCCCGATAAGTGATTAACTGGTAAAATAGGAGGTTGATAAATGTACTTTATAAAGGTTGACATCAGTATTGGTCCAGCATCAAGAATAGCCTCCAGTACTGGTGCAGGATTTAAAGTCTAAAAAACTTGAAAGTAGAATTGTAGTGAAAAGATAATTGAGAGGTTCAAAAAGACATGAATCTAATTGTCGAAGTCTCAGGGGTCTCGGTATTGAGCTATCTTATAAAAGGCTTCAAGTATTGTACAAATGATTTATTGCTAAATCCCAGTATTTTTCAAAACATTATAGTTTTTAAATTGTGTTTAAATTGAGTGTGGAAGAGCTGGAGCCATTAGCAGATGCAAAAATGAAGATTATATTTAAATATTCATGTATCCAGTGCCGTATTATTGAATCTGAACACTAACAAAATCAATATTAAGTGCAGTTTGACATGAATTTATTTATGAATTTCGACTTTCTAAGTAGTGTATTTTTTTTTTTGCTTAAAATTGGGAATATAATGTAGTAATGATATCACAACGATGTGTCGGATCTCATTAGCCTGTGAGACTATGAGCTCCAATCCGCCTGGAATTACATGTTCTTGGAAAAGTGCTTACAGGACAAAAAAAACAAAATGGCACCTCGGAGATATTTTATTATTAGTAATTTTTTATGAATTGCTCTGCATCTGTTGCCTGGATGAGGAAAGAGGGTCTTTGGGAAATAATGGTCAGGGAGTAGACCTTTTATGGCCTGCTAGCTTTATTAAATTTTCAGACAAATGTGGCTGTAAACAACGAAACAAAGAAAGACGAAGAAAAGCAACATTCTCAGCAGTTGAAATCACTGCTAACGTAATTATATCTCTCGTCTTCATGGATTTACATATGGAAGCATCAAACCGGTTTACACCAGCGCTCCTTGTTCCACACCATGTCCCCATTTAGACTCCCAAAATGAGGGACAGATTCCGCACTTGTGATAGACAAATTCCAAGGCTAAGACGACCTTTTCTTTTCAAGATAAGCATTAAAATAAAAGCATTTGCAAGGATGTTAACCTGGAATTATTATTTTTTCAGGTGCTATAATTTCCAGTTCGGTGTTGAAGATTAAGGGTCGTTTTCGCCCCCAAAGAAGTGGATGGAGGATAAAGGACGCAACTGATGCGTGAATCCTCACGCTCCTGAAAGGAAGGTCCCGCAGGGCGCCGCTGAGCCGTACAAGGATGGACCCGGCGGTCACCGTGAACAACAGACAGCCGATGAGGATAAAGACCCGGCGGGCCGCCCGCGGTCACGTGCGATGACAGGCTTGGCTCGCCGCCGCGGAGAAGGCCCCAGCAAGCCGCTGCCTACATGGGGAAGCTCGGAGCCACGAAGGCCGGACAGTCGATGGGGAGGGAACCGCAGTCGGCAATGGATGGGAAGAGTGGGCCGATAGGAGCGGGACCAGGGTGTAGCTTCCAGCGCCTTCATGGTCGGCTGCAGGAAGCGCCCCTGGACACAGAAGCAGTCAGACAATGAGAGGGATGTCGGCTCGCGGGTTTGGGCTGCCTGGGGATTACTGGTATTACCTGGGATTAACTGGGTTTACCTGGATCGGGGTCGTTCAATGTACTTCCAACATGTGGACCAGAATTTAGACTTTGGACTTTTTCTTTATAAATGGCAAAATATGACAACTGTGCATTTGTGGCTTGGCAAAAGAATTTCACCGTGCCGTGCACATATTACAATAAAGAACCATTGAACCATTGAGTATCCTGAGAACCTCAGGACCTGTGGCTGAGAAGGTTTCTCTGTCCCGGCCATGAGTTGCATTAATAGCAGTAGATCCCAGATTTAAACGTCTCTGGGCTGTGGAAACGCTATGAGGAAGGTGGACCCAGGTTGTGAAACATAACATGCCTGATTCTTGTAATATGTGGTACTGAATGACCCCTGAATGGTAGATGTGTATCTCAAGTCATTTGAGTGAGGGGTTGTCCTCACATTGGACACATTAAGGCGCTGTCCAACTTTGGGGACCTAATTGGGGAGTTTAGAAGAGTTTAGGAGAGTTTGAAAAAATGTCATGTTGAAGACCTCCTTCGACTATGTAGAAGACCAGGTTCGACTAGCTACGACTAACTTCGGGAAAATTGGACACCGAAGACGACCTCCTTCGATCGCCGACCTCCCTTCTACTATGATGAAGACTATCTACAACTACCTTCGACTACCCTCGATTACCTACGACTAACATGCCGACCTACTACGACCAACTACAACTAAACCTACGAGTAAAAAAAGTTTAGATTTTTTCCATGGCAACCTTTTTTTACTCGCGGGCATTTTTTAACATATTGAAAAAAAACGGCGCGACCGAGCTGAGGTCTCGAGTACGCGAAGAGTATGAAGGAGAGTTACGAAGACCTCCTACGACCTCGTGTCGACCATGCTGCGAGTATGAGTTGAGGGCAAACTCGCCAGAACTCGTGGATTAGGTCGCCCAAGTGGGACAGGCCCTTTATCAGGCGTTCCTCAGCTATCCACAGTGAGGGTGATTCCAAGTGCAGGAATTCTCATTTTACCTCAGTTTGCATGTGCAAAAGGGGAAAAAATTTATCTCAGCCTCATGGCGGCACGGTGGCGCAGCGGTAGAGTTGCTGCTTTTCATCGCCAGAGACCCGGGTTCAATCCTGAATATGGGTGCTGTCTGTACGGACTTTGTACGTTCTCCCTGAGACCTGTGTGGTTTTTCGTCGGGTGCGCCGGTTTCCTCCCACACTCCAAAGACGTACAAGTTGTAGGTTAATTGGCTTGTTAAATTTGTAAATTTTCCCCAGTGTGTGTAGGATAGTGTTAGTGTGCGGGGATCGCTGGTCGGCACGGACTCGATGGGTGGAAGGGCCTGTTTCCGCACTGTATCTCTAAAACTAAAACTAAACAGACATGCGAGTGGGCAAAATAATTGGGAACCACGGCAGATATTGGATAAGGTGATGATCTCAGAGATAGAATTACACAGTAAAGCTGGTGCAAGAAGCAGGGGCTGAAACGTCTCCTACTCATGTTCTCCAGGGATGCTGCCTGAACCGCTGAGTTACTCCAGCACTTTGTGCCCTCCTCTGCTTAATGTAAAGGCTGGGTAACACAGTCAGACTCTCTTTGCGATAATTTTCTCTTGAAACTAAGATCTCTGCAGTAAACTAAAATATCTGACTCAAATCTATCTATCAGCATCGATTTACTTTCCCCATTCTCTTACATTTCAAACTCTGAAGTTTTGGATTGGAAGCATTTTGAAATCTTTGACATTTTTGTGTCAAATGGCTCTTAACAGCTGCAAAGAACTGGAAAGGTTGATACCGATTAAACCAGTCAACTAGTTAAACTACCATTAAATTACTTCACCCTGCACAGATTATGCCTGACCTGCTGACTTCCTCCAATAGTTATGGCATCATGCAGCATGGCAACAGATCCTTTGGCCCGACTCATCTATGCCAAATAAGATGCCCCAATTAACCAGTCTCATATGTCCACATTTGGCTCATAACCTAATACTAGGGGTGACACAGTGGCACAATGGTAGAGTTGCTGCCTTACAGCGCCAGAGACCTGGGTACAATACTGATTACGGGTGCTGCCTGCACGGAGTTTGTACGTTCTCCCTGTGACTGCCTGGGTTTTCTCTGGGTGCTCCGGTTTCCTCCCACACTCCAAAGACGTACATGTGTGTAGGTTAATTGTCTTCAGTAAGTTGTAAATTATCCCTAGTATGTGTAGGTTAGTGTACGGGGTGATCGCTGGTCGGCACGGACTCAGTGGGTCGATGGACCTGTTTTCGCGCTGAATCTCTAAAGTCTAAAAGCTAATCCTTTCTGATACATGTATCTGTCCAAGTTGTATAGCACCTGCCTCCTCTGGCATCTCGTTCCATATACCCACCACACTCAGAGTGAGTCGTTTATAGTTTGCATCTTGATCAGAATGAGACATACTTTTGCTTTCTTTAATTTCCTCACATATTGTAACCATTCTCACCCCAGAAAATTAATGAGTTGTGATTTAGTTTACGTCAGTACTCGCAATCCCTAGAATGCAGGGGTTAATTTCCAAGGAAAGATTGCAGAAACTACACAATGTGTTGAAAATGGTTCAGGGATGATTTGTTTGGCATTTTCGTGATGTTAGGGGGAACTGATATGGCAGATGGGACCTGAGTTAAAAGACGTTCCTTTAGGAAGGAGATGAGGAATTTCTTCAGTCAGAGGTTGGTGAATCTGTGGAATTCATTGCTACAGAAGGCTATGGAAGCCAAGTTTCTGCGCTGTATCTCTAAACTAAATAAACTAAACTAAAAAAGTACCTGCCTAACGACCTCCTCCGGTAGCTTGTTCCATATACCCATCACTGTATCATTATATGGAAAAAGTTGCCCCTCAGGTTCCTTTCCCCTCTCACCCTAAACCTACATCCTCTGGCTCTTGATTCCCCTATTCTGAGTAAAAGACTGTGTATTCATCCTATCTATTTCCTTCATGATTTTATACATCTCAATAAGATTCCAAGGATTAAACTCCTAGCCTGCCCAATCTCTCCCTATAGGTTAGGCCCTCGAGTCCTGGCTACATCCTCGTAAATCGTCTCTGCACCTTTTCCAGTTGAACAAAATCCTTTCTAAAACATCCTCCCTTTTGCCTCCACAGATGCTGCTTGACCCATGAGTTTCATATTCATGATGGGCCTGTCCCACAGGCAATTTTTTGGGCAACCCCAGGCGACTGCCGCAAAATTTTCAACGTGAACGTTTTTCGGCCAGAGTGGCAACAATTGTTGTGGTCGTAGGTTGTTGTTGGTTATGGTAGATGCTGTCGTAGGTTGTCGCCAGGTGTCGTAGGTGAATTCCATTAAAATTAGTCCCTGGCAATCGCCTAAAGACTCGCCTAGGTGGTACTGGCCCATAAGTGAGAGGAGCAGAATTAAGGGCCTGTCCCACTTTCACAACCTAATTCACAACCTTTTTTACTCGTGGACATTTTTCATCAAAACGCCCACGACCTACTTGAGGCCACGAGCACCTATGACTAGCATCACAACCTGCTACGACCTACCTACGACCTCCTACAACCTCCTACGACCTTGTGACGGCCATGCTGCGAATATGAGTCAAGGGCAAACTCGGCAGAGGTCTTGAATTAGGTTGTGAAAGTGGGACAGGCCCTTTGAGCCATTCGGCCATCAAGACTACTCCACCATTCAATCGTGGCTGATCTATCTTTCCCTCTTAACCTCATTTTCCTGTCTTCTCCCCATAAGCCCTGGCACCCATAATAATTAAGAATCTATCTATCTCTGCCTAAACATTGTCCATTGATGGCCTCCACTGACTCTTGTGGCAAAGAATTCCACAGATTCGCCACCCTCTGATTAAAGAAATGAACATTCTGTATTCTGTTCTATTTTAGTTGCAGATTGGGACATCTGTGGTCTCATTTGGATTCAAACTATTCCTACACTTTGGGAGGGACTATACATTGGAGCCGGGCCTTACAAGAGCAAAGTTTGTTAACACTTAAACACACAAAAGTGAATACAATTTCAGAATGCCAATTGCTTCCGGGTCAGAGGGCAAATCAGAGGCTGATGCATTTTCATTCATCCAAAAGCCTGGTTTCTCTGATGGTAGAACAGGTTTCTGTGGACAAAGTACTTTGTCCTGTTCCTACGTACCTCTACTGCAGAAAAAGTGCTGGAGTAACTCAGTGAGTCAGGGCAGCATCTCTGGAGGAAAAAAAGACACAAAGCGCTGGAGTAACTCAACGGGTCGGGCAGCATCACTAGAGAACATGGATAGGTGACGTTTCAGGTCGGGACCCTTCCTCAGACTGATCAGAAGAGTCCAGACCTGAAACTTCACCTATCCATGTTCTCCAAAGATGCCTTCTGATCTGCTGAGTTACCCCGGGACTTTTTTTGTTAAAAAAAACAGCATCTGCAGTTCCTTGTACCTGCCTCTATTGCAAGTTCACTTGGGGAGATTTCCAGGGCGTAGCTGGTGAAAGAAACATAGGAACATAGAAAATAGGTTCAGGAGGAGGCCATTCGGCCCTTCGAGCCAGCACCGCCATTCATTGTGATCATGGCTGATCGTCCCCAATCAATAACCCGTGCCTGCCTTCTCCTCATATCCCTTGATTCCACTAGCCCCTAGAAGCAGCAGTGTTATCTGTGCTATCACAGTAGACATTACTAATCCTCCTTCCTCAAGATGACAGTTAAACTTAATAACCACTGTAAAATGTACAGAGTCACCGCCAGTGTTTACTTAGTCTTTTACTGTTCAATAAATTTGTTTGTCAGTTAAGCAGAAGTCACGGCCAATGAAAGGTCTATCCAGAGCCAGATCACCCGAGGGCTTCTAGAAAAACCGTTGAGTTGGAATAAAAAATAAAGAGTATTCGCTGTTAGATCCCTAAGCACATCACATCGTTATAATCCTCCGATAGGTAGTACTGAGGGGCTACCTCCAGGATTGAGCTGAATATACTTCTGGTATCATTTAATCAGCCCGGCACTCTCAGGGTGTTTGATGCAGGCATCGTTTGTTATGAAAGGTTTGCTGAATATTGGATTATTGGTAGTCCCAAAGCTTTGGTTAAAAATAACTGCAGCTCCAGCAGTTCTGCTGAAGGAGAGAACTACCGCGATCCACGCAGCAGTTATTGAATGATGAGCCAGCGTGCGGGGCATTCATACCGTCGACATGTGCAGCAGGGTGGCTATTGAGTTTGGGCTAAATGCACCCAGGACGGCTACTGGAGAGCGTTCCTCTGCAAGTAGTCTGAAGGATGGGCTTGCCAACGTTCATCTTAACACTGGTGCGATCAGCTCCTCTCAAAGGCATCTTTAACATGTCATACAAGACATGATTATTCGGCATTCACCGAATAATCCAGATTCTTCATGTTTGACATATTAAAGCTGTTATCTTGATCAAGAAAAACATAATGTGTAGGAAGGAACTGGTTTAAACCGAAGGTAGACACAAAATGCTGGAGTAACTCAGAGGGACAGGCAGCATCTCCAGAGAAGGAATGGGTGACGTTTCCGATCGAGACCCTCTTTCTCGAGCATTTTGTGTCTATTTAAAAATGGCATCACGGTGACGCAGCAGTAGAGTTGCTCCTTACGGCACTTACAGCGCCAGAGACCCAAGTTCGATCCCGACTACGGGTGCTGTCTGTACGGAGTTTGTACGTTCTCCTCGTGACCGCGTGGGTTTTCTCCAAGATCTTTGGTTTCCTCCCACATTCCAAAGACGTACAGATTTGTACTTTAATTGGCTTGGTATAAATAAAGATAGTGTTAGTGTGCACGGATCACTGGTCGCTGCAGACTCGGTGGGCCGAAGGGCCTGGTTCCGCTGTATCTCTAAACTAAACTAAACTAAACTAAAAAAAGCCTAATCTAAGGTTTATTCAGCTGACAGATACCTGTTCATTGGAGAGTGTTGTATGACTATCTTGATTCGGACATGTATCCACTTTGTAGCACTTGGCGAAAGAAATCGGGAAATTTGACCACCCTATTGGTTTTGAATGAAACGACGCCATTAGAATGCAAATTCCTCTGGGTCTGTTCTTAATCCAACACCATTTTGCAGTGAGGCTAAGATTATACTTTAAATCAGAGCCCGACCTGACTCTGGTGAGTGAGCTGCTGGCTTAGAGATAGATAGATCCTTTATTGTCATTCAGACCTTTCGGTCTGAACGAAATTATGTTGCCTGCAGTCATACACAGAATCAATAATAACAAAACATACAATAAACACAAATTAAACATCCACCACAGTGAGTTCACCAAGCACATCCTCACTGTGATGGAGGCAAAGTCTTAGTCTCCGTCTTCCCTCCTTGTTCTCCCTCTGCGCTGAGGCGATCGATCCAGGACGGAGATGCCACCCTCCAGTCCAGTGGACCTCCGTGGTGATGTCGCCACCGCCGAAAGCCGTAACGCCGTCTCCGCTCCGAGACGACACGCCACAGCATCAGCTCCGGGCAGCCGCCCCAGCTCCAGGTCCCGCAGTCTCCGCTCCGGGCCGCTGCCCCAGCTCCGGGTCCCGCAGTCGCCGCTCCGAGCCCCACTGCATCAGCTCCAGGCCGCCGCCGAAAGCCACAACGCCGCACCAGCAAGTCGGGCCATCGCTGCCTCAGCCCCGAAGACGGCCAGCCTCTCGTTGGTAAGTCCTGGCTGGCTCTGCCTCCGGAGCCTCAGGGTCGGTCGCAGGTTGGAGGCCGCCAGCTCCGCCATTAGGCCTCAGCGCAGACGGAGGCAGAGAAGGGGGATACAACATGAAAAAGTCGCATTCCCCTGAAGGAAGAGACAGAGAACATGTTGCAGGATTCGATTTGAAAACGCCTCTATAGTACTCCATCTTGCAATCCTATAGATAGTCAGCAACAGAGGGCCTTGAGTGATCAACATCTTCAGACATCCCAAGCTCACAAGGGCCTGTCCGAAATATGCCTTTATGTAAGTTGTTATCAGTCATTCATCAGCTATTGATAATTTCAAAGTCTGGTACAGCTTTCAGAATTTTCGACTTTAGTCTTTAAAGACACAGTTCAGAAACAGGACCTTCGGCCCATTGAGTCCGCGGCGACCAGCAATCATCCCGTACACTAGCAGTATCTTGCACGCTAGGGGCAATTTACAATATTTGTGAATTAACCAATGAACCTACAAACCTGTACATCTTTGGAATGTGGGAGGAAACTTTGGGAGTTCACACAAGGTCACAGGAAGAACATACAAACTCCATACAGACAGCACCCGTAGTCAGGATCGAACCCGGGTCTCCGGCACAGAGAGGCAGCAGATCTACCCACTGTGTCACCGTGCCATCTGGAACACTTTAAACTTCTGAAGAAATTCCTTGCCTGATGCTATTTGGAAGCAGAAAACATTTCCATTGCAGAGTTGCCTTGCTCAGAAGATGAACTATTATCCAGTACAGTCTGCCTTCGTCATTACAAACGTCTTTATAACGGACTTGGGTAATAGCGGACACAATCTGTCATATCATCTGTTCATATCAGGACAAAGGACCAAGTTCATTGTTTCACGGAGACACCTCTAAGTGGTTGGAACAAGTTTTTATTTGTTTACAATGTATAAAGTATTGTGTGTTTTGTGCCCTTTCCTATCTATTGTGTGTCTTGTTCAGTATATGTTTATTGGCTGTTTTTCTAATACTGTACATATTGTACACTACTGTACACATTGACCCCCACTTACCCGGTTATAGTGGACAATCGGCAGTAACAGAAGGGTCTCGACCCGAAAAGTCACCCGTTCCTTCTCTCCAGAGATACTGCCTGTCCCGCTGAGTTACTCCAGCTCATTGTGTCTATCTTCGGTTTAAACCAGCACCTGCAGTTCCTTCCTACACCACTCCCCCGTCTCCTGGCCCATGATACTGAGGGTTATGTGCATTGTGGAATTAGAACATAGTAGATGTGCCAACAGAAGGCCAGCACGGTGGCGCAGGGGCAGAGTTGCTGCCTTACAACATTTACAGCGCCAAAGACCCGGGTTCGATCCTGGCTGTGGGTGCTATCTGTACCAAGTTTGTATGTTCTCCCTGTATGGCCTACGTTGTTTCTCCGAGAACTTCGGTTTCCACCCACACTCAAAAGACGTACAGGTTTGTAGATTAACTAGCTTGGCGTAAAACGTAAAAATTGTTCCTAGTGTAGGGGATCGCTGGTTGGTGCAGACTCGGTGGGCTGAAGGGCCTGTTTCCACGCTGCATCTCTAAACTAAACTAAACTAACCTACAGCTAAGAACAGATCCATCAGTTCACAGTATCCGTGCCAAACTTGATGCCAAGATAACCAAATCTTCTCTGCCACCAAATGGCCCGTTTCACTCCAGTCACTGCATATCCATGAGACTGTCTAAAAGCCTCTTAAATGACGCTACCATGTGTGCTTTCACCACCATCCCTGGCAGTACGTTCCAGGCACCCATCACACTGTGAAAATCCTTCACATCTTTTCCTGCCCCTCTCACCTTAAACCTACGCCCTCAAGCCTTTGATATTTCCACCTTGACTGTCTATCTTATTGATGCTGCTCATGATTTATAAGCTTTTATCAAGTCTCCCATCAAACTCTGACATTCCAGAGAAATAAGTTTGGCCAAACTCTCCCTACAGCTAATACCCTTCTAATTCAGGCAGCATTCTAGTAATTGGAATGCAGTTGTAGTTGGAATGGTGGTTTAACCAAAGTGTCACCTTTCGGAAACGGCAGATTACTAATCATAACCTGATGTTCAGAGGCTGGTTCTGTTAAAATATTTGTAAATCTGTCAGTAAATAAAGCACAAAATTGCACAGGAAATGTTATCACGAATGGCAATGAATGAAGATACGTTTCTGATGGGTGAGTTAGCCATTAATGGAAAAGGCGTCTTTAGAAATTAAATTAGTTTTATAATCTCTTTGATTTCCTATCTTTTCTGTTCAGCAGTCGCTTGGACTTAGATCATTGCTCTTAGATTGTTTTTAATTTAGCCCTGACTAGTGAAATCAAAATGTGTTAAAAATGATTGGATCCATTTGGCCATTTAAATGATGATCAGAGTTTAATCACAATCAGAGATCTGGTTTAATAGGGTAACTTTTTCACACAAAGGTTGGTGGGTGTATGGAACGAGCTGCCGGAGGAGGTAGTTGAGGCAAGTTAAGAAACATTTAGACAGGTACGTGGATAGGATAGGTTTAGAGGGATGTGGACAAAATGCAGGCAGGTGGGAATGGAGTTGATGGGGCATGTTGGCCGGTGTGGGCAAGTTGGGCCTAAGGGCCTGTTGCCACTCTGTATCACTCTATGACTCTATCAGTTTCTTATCAGTGGGAACAGATTGCATGAAACTCCCATCAGTATCCTTCCCCATCCCCCTGATTAATCCAGAAATTGACAAAAAATGTGGACAAACTATATCATAGAATGTTTCAATGGAAGCATTTGGACTTTTAGTTTAGTTTAGAGATACTTTTGTGCACGTCAGAAATATTTCTTAAACATTGCGATAGTCCCAGCCTCAACTACCTCCTCTGGAAGCTCGTTCCATACACCCACCACCCTTTGTGTAAAAAGGTTATCCCTCAGATTCCTATTAAATCTTCCCCCTCACCTTAAACCTATGTTCTCTGGTTATCAATTACCAGATCTGGGCAAAAGACTGTTTATTTATCCAATCTATTCCTCTCATGATTTTATACACCACTACAAGATCACCCCTCATCCTCCTGCACTCCAAGGAATAAAGTCCTTGCCTGCTTAACCTCTCCCTATAGCTCAAGCTCTCGAGTCCTGGCAACATCCTCATAAATCTTCTCTGCACCCTTTCCAGCTTGACAACATCCTTCCTATAACAGGGTGACGAAAAAAAAATAGAACATGGTGATCTAAATGTGGCCTCACCAATGTCTTATATAACTGTAATATGACCTCCCAACTTCTGCATGCAATACTCTGACTGATGAAGGCCAATGTGCTGAAACCTTTTTTGACCACCCTATCAACCCGGGATGCCACTTTCAAGGTACGATACGCCTGCACTCCCTAGATCCCTCTATTCTACAATTTTGGAGCGCAGGAGAATGAGGGATGATCTTATAGTGGTGTATCAAATCATGAGAGCAAAGGCACAGTCTTTTACCCAGAATCAAAATCCAGAAGACATAGGTTTAGGATGAGAGGGGAAAGGTTTAAAAGGAACTTGATGGGCAACTTTTCCACTCAGAGGGTATGTGGAACGAGCTGTAGGAAGTTGAGGCATATACCTTTAAAAGACATTTGAAGAGATGCGTGAATAGGAAAGGCTTTGAAGGATACGGTCCAAATGCAGGCAGGTGGGATTAATTTAGTCAAGAAGGAACTGCAGATGCTGGAGAATCGAAGGTAGACAAAATTGCTGGAGAAACACAGCGGGTGCGGCAGCGGAACTATGGAGCGAAGGAAATAGGCAACGTTTCGTCCCGAAACGTTGCCTATTTCCTTCGCTCCATAGATGCTGCCGCACCCGCTGAGTTTCTCCAGCAATTTTGTCTACCTGGGATTAATTTAGATTGGGAATGTTAGTCGGTATAGACGTTGGGCTGAAGGGCCTGGTTCCATGCTGTATGACTTTATGACTCTAAAATATGTAAATTAATCTGATGCATAGTCCCAACCTGAAACTATCCACTGCCATTTATGATAAACCCACTGATTTTCATAGCTACCTAGGCTACACATTTTTAATCTTATCCATGCAGCCAATGTCCAATTTATTCCATAGGTTTCACCTTGTTATTAAGTGATGCTTTGACAACTGTCCTTTGGAAACCAACAGTATCGTAAAAACCAATTGTTTCAGGTCTGGGTGAAAGATGATCAACAATATAAAAATTCATCTCCTATCGCCTATTTGTTAATCTCTCTCCTGCTCTTTCTTCTTTCTTATTTCTCTTCCTCACTATCTCTTTCTTTTTTTATACACACTACACTCTCTACTCTCTATTATCTATTTCTTTCTCATTTCTCTCTTTAAAAAAAAAATGAATTTGTACAGAGAATGTATCATGTTAACATATATTTGCCACCTGAAAAAAGGTACCACCGTATTGTACTTACTTTTAATAAATAAAACATTTTTTTAAATTAAAAAAAAGGAAACCAACTTACCCCAGAGCATCAACGGCACTGTCTTCATTCATCCTCTCTGATACCTCAACAGTTCAGTTTAGTTTATTGTCACGTGTACCGAGGTACAGTGAAAAGCTTTTGTTGAGCACTAACCAGTCAACGGAAAGACAATACATGATTATAATCGAGCCATCTACTACAGTGTATAGATACATGATCAGGGAATAACGTTTAGTGCAAGGTAAAGCCAGCAAAGTCCAATCAAGGATAGTCCGAGGGTCACCAATGAGGTAGATAGTAGTTCAGGACCGCTCTCTAGTTGTGGTGGGATGATTCAGTTGCCTGATAACAGCTGGGATTGAGCAGCAGATTAGTTCAAGATCATTTCCATTTAAGAAAGTAGCTTTCATTAATTAATTCATAATCATTGAGGAGTACTGCTTCCAAAACGTCTCCCCATCAAGATTACACTGCCTGGCTTGTGGTGATTAGGCTTATCCTCACACTTTTTTGTTTTGAACAAAGCTGTAACACTTGAAGGTTTATGAGCCAGTGCGACTGAATTATCTCTCAGAAATCAATGGGCTTAAATCAGGAATTTACGTTTGACTGCTTTTGGAAGGCGCATTAAGCACACTGAATGTTAACATTTGCAACAACCTTCATGTATTTATCCATCATTAGTTAGGTCCATTGTCCCTGATCTCACCACAACAAACACTCCAGCACAAAGGTAGATGGGCGAAGGGTGTAGGAAGGAGCTGCAGATGCTGGTTGAAACCAAAGATAGACACCAAAAGCTGGAGTAACTGGAGTAACAGGCAGCATCTCTGGAGAGAAGGAATAGTTGATGTTTTGGGACAAGACCCTTCTTCAGGCTCCCAGCCGTAACAGTTGATTCCTAGTGTGAACAGTGACCAGAGTTCCTATAAAAGGCCATTGACCTTAAATATCAAACTCCATCCCTCCATCGTTGTTGTCTGAACTCCACCATTTTCTGTCGTAACTTCACATTTCCAATATCTGTGGATTTTTTTACATCTCAAGAGACGAAAGCCTTCTTCAAATGGATGAACATGTTTAAATGTTAATTTCAACATTTAAATTGAATATTTCACTCCAAAAATGTACAGGTTTGTAGGTTAGTTGGCTTGGTATAATTGTAAATTGTCCCCAACGTTGTATAGGATAGTGTTAGTGTGCGGGGATCACTGGTCGGCGCGGAGTTGGTGGGCCAAAGGGCCTATTTCCGCACTGTATCACGAAACTAAACTAAACTAAAAACACTCAGGATAGGCCACGTGATCTAATCTATCTCTTGGACTCTTTATAAGATTGTGTCCTGCATGTTTTTATTGGTTTTAGACTAGTTTAAGTGCATTTTTCTGACAGAAATATTTAATATACAATTTGCCTTGTATGTTTAGTTTTGTTTTGCGCCTAGTTTTAGTGAAGTTCTCAGTCAGAAGATTTAATGTGCGAGTTGTGTAGTACATTTTTCTGTTTATTTTGACTAGTTTTAGTGAGGTTCTCCGTCAGAAAGATTTAACGTACAAGTTGCCTTGGATGTTTCTTTGTTTTTTCTTCACCAGCCGTGGTGAGGTTACCAGCCAGAAAGATTTAATAGACGAGTCCAAGTGATCGAATGGTCAGTTGTCTGCCCCACTATCTATAACAATTGTTACAAAGAGTATGAACAATAGTGTTTCTAGCCTGATAAATTAATCAATATTTAAAGCAATATTTGTAAGAGGTTCTGCGAAAAAAAATCAATGGAAATAATTGCAGAACAAACCTGGTGGCATTTACAGACCACTGGATAAATGGATTGCTTTTGATCTGACAGAGGTCAGGCCTGTGTTGTACAATATTGTCTAATTTCCCTAAGTGCATGGACCAAGTTTTAAGGGTGTTCCAAACTGAAGATAATTCCACCATCGCCGTGTCCTCAGCTTTTGTATTTCCACTGATTAGCATACTTGGGATGAGACAGGATTATTTTGGCCTTGGCGAATTATTTAAAGATGAATTTCTGTGCAATTATTTTTGTTGAAATCAATAGCACTCACCAAAATAAATAGCCCGTGCACAAATTCTGATTTGAATCCATTTGTTTCTTTGATAATAAAACGGAAAGTTTGCCAAATTGAATTTAAAGGCAGACTTTTGATTTCTGCACTGCTTGAGGTTTTCAGCTGTCAAATACAGCGCCATGACCATCTCCGCATGCTCACAGGTTCATGAGTTCATAGGTTATAGGAGCAGAATTAGGCCATTCGCCCCTTCAAGTCTGCTCTGCCATTCAATCATGGCTGATCGCTCTCAACCCCATTCTCCTGCCTTCTCGCCATAACCCTTCCAATTCAAGAATCTATCAATCTCCACCTTAAAAATACCCATTGACTTGGCCTCCACAGCCTTCCGTGGCAATGAATTCCACAGATTCATCACCCTCTGACTAAAGAAATTCCTCCCCTTCTCCTTTCAGTCTGAACTTTTATTCTGGGGCTATGGCTTCTGGTCCTAGACTCTCCCACTAGTGGAAACATTCATTCCACATCCACTCTATCCAGGCCTTTTACTAATCGGTTGATAGCATTAACTGTATGTTTCCAGCTTTTTGTGTCTATCTTTGGTTTAAACCAGCATCTGCACTTCCTTCCTCCCTACACATTTCGTCTGCACCAGTGCGAAATCTCCTCAAGGTAGTCTACTTTGAAGAAGTTCTCCTCCTCTCTCCGACGAGGGTTCTGCAACACCCTCTCTCCCTACTCCCCCTCTGTGATTCCTCCTGCTCTCCACGTTTTAACCCAGACTCGCTACAACAGCCACGTTTGTCTTCTCGTTGCTTGCCTGCGCCTCCATCTTCTAACTCGGGGATTCCAGCTCCGGTTCCGGACATCCCAGTTCGGACCCAACCCGGATTACAGGTCCCGACAGTCGATCTGTCACTTTCGCTTGGGCAACTTAAAGCCCAGTGGTATGAATATTGATTTCTCTAACTTCAAGTAAATCTGGCTTTCCCTCTCTCTCCATCCCTCCCCCACTCAAGTCGCACCAGCTTCTCATTTTCACCCAACAAACACCTAACAAGTTTCTGTTTCCTACAGTATATCATCGTTACTTTTTATTCATATCTTTCATTCTTTGTTCTTTATCTCTCTACATCATTGCCTATATCTCTTGTTTCCCTTTCCCCTGACTCTCAGTCTAAAGAAGGGTCTCGACCCAAAACGTCACTCATTCCTTCTCTCCAGAGATGCTGCCTGTCCCGCTGAGTTACTCCAGCTTTTTGTGATTATTAGCTGGATGATGTTGCCCCGGGAACAATCACCCAGGTATCCAGGGTACAGAATCATCGCACATGTGGAAGAACAGCAGGTTATTGCTGCTGCCTCACTGTATGGCCAACAGGAGGTGCTATTGTGCAATGACACGCCAAGGATGGTAGGGCTACAAATGCAAGGTCAGCAATCTCAGCTGGGAGAAGCACGGAACTGAACCATCCAACCACAACTGGAGAGCAGTCCTGAGGTACTATCTACCTCATTGGAGACCCTCAGACTATCTTTGATCGGACTTTACTGGACTTTATCTTGCACTAAACATTATTCGCTTTATTTCCTTTATCATGTATCTGTACACTGTGGACGGCTCGATTGTAATCATGTAGTCTTTTCGTTGACTGGATAGCGCACAACAAAAGTTTTTCACCCAGGGTAGGGGATTTAAAACAGGTTTAAGGTGAGAGGGGCAAGAATTAATAGGAACCTGAGGGGCAACATCTGCACTTCATGCTGCCTCGCCAAGGCCAGCAGCATAATCAATGATCAGTCTCACCCCGGTCACTCCCTCTTCTCCCCTCTCCCATCAGGCAAGAGGTAGAGAAGTGTGAAATCGCACACCTCCAGATTCAGGAACAGTTTCTTCCCAGTTGTTATCGGGCAAGTGAACCATCCTCTCGCCAACTGGAGAGAGGTCCCGACCTACCATCTACGTCATTGGAGACCTTCAAAGTATCTTTAATCAGACTTTATCGGACTTTATCAGAACTTGTTACATCTTGTACAAAATATTGTACCCTTTATCCCTTGTCTGTGCACTGTGGGCAGCTTGACTCTAATCATGCATCATCTTTTCTGTGACTGGATAACATGCAAACAAAGGTTTATCACGTACATCGGTAGATGTGACAATAATAATTAACTAGACTAAACTTTTTCAATCAGAGGGTAAATGGAATGAATTGCAAATGGAGTAGAAACATCATTTCAGAGACACTTCAAGTAGGTACATGGAATGGAAATTTGACCCAAACGCAGGTAAATGGGATGCATAGATGGAGCATCTTGGCCGGCATGGACATGTTGGGCTGAAGGGCCTGTTTCCTTGCAGTATGAATATGATGAAGAGAACCTTAGTTGGATTAAAGTAATTATCTAAAGCAAAGAGGTTTCTTCGGGGCTTGGGTTGGAGCAAGCAGTCATGGCACGGAGCTCTCATGGAACACACAACCAGACTGACACACATTGCCCAATCAACCCCTAAAAAAGACACAAAGTGCTGGAGTAACTCTGTGGGTCGGGCAGCATCTCTGGAGAACGTGGACAGGCACTGTGTAGGACGGAACTGCAGATGCTGGTTTAAATCAAAGATAGACACAAAAAGCTGGAGTAACTCAGCGGATCAGGCAGCATATCTGGAGGGAAGGAATGGGTGACGTTTCAGGTCGAGACCCTTCTTCAAACTGAAGATAGTGGGGGAATGGGGGGAGGGGAATGGGGGGAGGGGAATGGGGGGAGGGGAATGAGGGGAGGGGAATGGGGGAGGGGAAGGGGGGGGGGTGGAGAAGGCTGGAAGAAAGGTGGGGTTGGGGCAAACCAAGGTGAGCGATAGGTGGATACAGGTGAGGATGGTTTTTGATTGGCAGACAGTTGGACAAAGGCCAGAGATGATAAGACAAGAAGAGTGAAGTGAGGAGATAAAGGAGGTGAAGGCCTGAAATGTGCAGCCACAGGAATTAAGTCTGGAAAATCTGGTGGTAGAACCTGTTCCTGGGAGCTTCAGGCTGTTCTACAAGTCAGCATTGCAGCTATGATGCTGGTGTAAACATTGTGCTGGCTAGCACCGTTCTTGAAGACTGGTCTTGTGTCCTCTTTAGACTTCATCTTCACATACTTCATCTCGCCAACTCTTGTTGAAATGTCGTGGCCTGGTTTAAAGGGCTTTGTTGTTATGAGGAGAGATAGAGTCCACATCAGGCAGGAGCAGAACATACAGAGATAGGGTACTCTGTTCAAATATTTATAACTCCTCTACATCTGGGACCATCATAGAAAAGGCTAAAAGAAGTCTTCTGTTTGGTCTCCAGAGCCAGATGGCGTTCTCCCAACTTTTCTTGATGGTGATGATGTTTGGATCCTGTCATAAAAGATGCTGACTGGCTTGCTCTATTGAGGTGGGCCTAACATAGCAAACGTTTTTAAGTTAGAATGGATAATAGCCAAAGGGTGATCACATCTCACCTCCCGATGATGGATGCCGTCTCTGCTGTCCACAGGCAACCTCACACCAGTCAACCCTTTACAGCAGAATCAAGACCCCAGCTGGGCCCTGGTGAAGCCAATGGAACAACATTCAAAGGAGATAGACCAAAAATGCTGGAGTAACTCAGCAGGTCAGACAGCATCTCTGGAGAAAAAGAATAGGTGATGGTTCGGGTCGGGAAACCTCTTCTTCGGACTGAAAATGGGGGGGGGAGAACTAAAAGTAGGAAATGGCCAGAACAAATCAGTGGCGGTAACAGATGACCAATGAAATGTGGAGCCCAAAATGGTTCATTTAATGACTGACCCGCTGAGTTACTCCAGCATTTTGTGTCTATCTTCGGTGTAAACCAGCATCTGCAGTTCCTTCCTAACCACTCACAGAAGGTCTTTGGCAGCTTTGGGCAACTGATTCTCAGAAGAGCACCGGCATAATCGGGCAAGAAATCACCCCATTACTCAACGGGGCCACCTAAGCTGGTCGTATCCTGAATATCCGCCGATGTTTTTTGGTTGTTAGTGTTTGACCATGGGAACAGTAGTGTGGGAACAGGCCCTTCGGCCGAGCACAATCACCAGTCTTTCCTACACTGTAGGGAACATTTACAATTAACCTACAAACCTGCACGTCTTTGGAGTGTGAGAGGAAACCAGTGCACCCTGAGGAAACCCACGCAGTCATGGGGAGAACGTGCAAACTCCACACAGACAACACCCACAGCCAGGATCGAACTTAGATCTTTGGTGCTGTAAGGCAGCAGCTCTGCCGCTGTACCACCGTGCCGCCCTGCGATAATATTAATGGAATAATATCGTCCCTGGGAGCGCACACACACACACACACACACACACGCACGTATGCACACACTCATGAGTATGAAGAAGGGTCTTGACCCGAAACGTCACCCATTCCTTCTCATCAGAGATGCTACCTGTCCCGCTGAGTTACTCCAGCTTTTTGTGTCCATGCACACACACACACATGTGCACACACACAGATGAGCATACACACATGTGTACACACACACACACGCACCGCACATGCACACACTGCACATGCACACCCACTCACAAATGCATGCACACACACAAACACACAGAAATGCACATGCTCAAAATACACATACAGACACACACACTAACACACAAAGGCAGAGAAACACACATACAAGCCGACACACATACACCAACAGACACGAACGCACACATACAAATCGACAAACGGATGCTAACATGCACACAAATAGATACACTGACAGAAACAGATACACGCACTGACAGACACATAAACTGACATGCACACAAGCCGACATACAAACAGACACTCACACACAGATATGCATAATCACACACACTGTGGTACATCTGCTCCGTTTCCACGGCCAAATCCCATGTACTCATTGGAATCATGGAAGTGACCTCCTAGTATCCATATTGATATTGGAAGAAACAATTCACTTTTATTCAACATCTTTTCTTTGGCCAAGGATTGCAAGGCATTGGAGTTCTGGATTCTCACAGCATGCACACAAATGTGCCAGAATGTACATGGGGTGTCTGCATTTGTACGGTGGCGCTCTAAGCTTTAGGGAGCTGTCCAGTAATTGCGTTTAACCCCGTTGTGACTGAGAGGGGTACTGCTAAATGCACGGCACCAACTGCAGATTATTCAGCACGACAAAAACAGAATCAAAGTTTCACATCTGACAACTGGATAGGCAGGTAACCTTGGGACTTCAGCCAAGCCACCAGATCCGAAAACATTATCTCTCCAGAGCTGCCCGGAGTTCCTGTATTTCTTCATTGCTCTCCAGAAGGAGCTTGTCGCTATTAAGATGTTTCCACTGACTTTTGATCTCCTATAACTTAAAAATGTATATTGATTTTTTTTTAATAGGCCCTTTACAAGTGTTGCTTCAGCAGCTGATGTCCAGTTCAAATGCCTCTTTATATTCTTTGCGGCTTCTTACACAGCAGATTGCTCACTGCCAACATTAGCAGAACCAAAGTGGAATGATATTGTGGTGCCGCTGAAATTGTCAGATTCCGAGTTAGAATAAGCGAGTATTTTAGTTCAAATTACAGTCAAACGCCCAGTGGTATGAGCGTTCTAATTTATCTCAGTTCAAGTAATTCCTGCATTCCCTCCACTCTCCCCCCCACACCCCTTCCCCTAACCCCTCACTATGTGCGCTACTAGTTCCACTGTTCGCATCCTTCTTGCTATCACAGATTCCCCAGCCAACAATGGGCCATTGTAGGCTCCACCCTTCTTCAG